>NW_026989243.1:0-189507 GCF_030222135.1 Aotus nancymaae
GAGTTAAACCCGTGTGTGGATTCAGCAGTCTGCAAACACTTTCTCTGCAGAGTCCCAAAACAGGCGTTTTCAGCCCATTACCGGCATATGGAAGAAACAGCAGTAAGCACAGGGAAATATCTGCTTCTAAATCCAAAACGCAGCTATCTAACAGAACGGTTGTCAATGTGTGCACTCAACTTCCAGAGTTAAACCCGTGTGTGGATTCAGCAGTCTGCAAACACTTTCTCTGCAGAGTCCCAAAACAGGCGTTTTCAGCCCATTACCGGCATATGGAAGAAACAGCAGTAAGCACAGGGAAATATCTGCTTCTAAATCCAAAACGCAGCTATCTAACAGAACGGTTGTCAATGTGTGCACTCAACTTCCAGAGTTAAACCCGTGTGTGGATTCAGCAGTCTGCAGAGACTTTCTCTGCAGAGTCCCAAAACAGGCGTTTTCAGCCCATTACCGGCATATGGAAGAAACAGCAGTAAGCACAGGGAAATATCTGCTTCTAAATCCAAAACGCAGCTATCTAACAGAACGGTTGTCAATGTGTGCACTCAACTTCCAGAGTTAAACCCGTGTGTGGATTCAGCAGTCTGCAAACACTTTCTCTGCAGAGTCCCAAAACAGGCGTTTTCAGCCCATTACCGGCATATGGAAGAAACAGCAGTAAGCACAGGGAAATATCTGCTTCTAAATCCAAAACGCAGCTATCTAACAGAACGGTTGTCAATGTGTGCACTCAACTTCCAGAGTTAAACCCGTGTGTGGATTCAGCAGTCTGCAAACACTTTCTCTGCAGAGTCCCAAAACAGGCGTTTTCAGCCCATTACCGGCATATGGAAGAAACAGCAGTAAGCACAGGGAAATATCTGCTTCTAAATCCAAAACGCAGCTATCTAACAGAACGGTTGTCAATGTGTGCACTCAACTTCCAGAGTTAAACCCCTGTGTGGATTCAGCAGTCTGCAAACACTTTCTCTGCAGAGTCCCAAAACAGGCGTTTTCAGCCCATTACCGGCATATGGAAGAAACAGCAGTAAGCACAGGGAAATATCTGCTTCTAAATCCAAAACGCAGCTATCTAACAGAACGGTTGTCAATGTGTGCACTCAACTTCCAGAGTTAAACCCGTGTGTGGATTCAGCAGTCTGCAGAGACTTTCTCTGCAGAGTCCCAAAACAGGCGTTTTCAGCCCATTACCGGCATATGGAAGAAACAGCAGTAAGCACAGGGAAATATCTGCTTCTAAATCCAAAACGCAGCTATCTAACAGAACGGTTGTCAATGTGTGCACGCAACTTCCAGAGTTAAACCCGTGTGTGGATTCAGCAGTCTGCAAACACTTTCTCTGCAGAGTCCCAAAACAGGCGTTTTCAGCCCAATACCGGCATATGGAAGAAACAGCAGTAAGCACAGGGAAATATCTGCTTCTAAATCCAAAACGCAGCTATCTAACAGAACGGTTGTCAATGTGTGCACTCAACTTCCAGAGTTAAACCCGTGTGTGGATTCAGCAGTCTGCAAACACTTTCTCTGCGGAGTCCAAAACAGGCGTTTTCAGCCCATTACCGGCATATGGAAGAAGCAGCAGTAAGCACAGGGAAATATCTGCTTCTAAATCCAAAACGCAGCTATCTAACAGAACGGTTGTCAATGTGTGCACTCAACTTCCAGAGTTAAACCCGTGTGTGGATTCAGCAGTCTGCAAACACTTTCTCTGCAGAGTCCCAAAACAGGCGTTTTCAGCCCATTACCGGCATATGGAAGAAACAGCAGTAAGCACAGGGAAATATCTGCTTCTAAATCCAAAACGCAGCTATCTAACAGAACGGTTGTCAATGTGTGCACTCAACTTCCAGAGTTAAACCCGTGTGTGGATTCAGCAGTCTGCAAACACTTTCTCTGCAGAGTCCCAAAACAGGCGTTTTCAGCCCATTACCGGCATATGGAAGAAACAGCAGTAAGCACAGGGAAATATCTGCTTCTAAATCCAAAACGCAGCTATCTAACAGAACGGTTGTGAATGTGTGCACTCAACTTCCAGAGTTAAACCCGTGTGTGGATTCAGCAGTCTGCAAACACTTTCTCTGCAGAGTCCCAAAACAGGCGTTTTCAGCCCATTACCGGCATATGGAAGAAACAGCAGTAAGCACAGGGAAATATCTGCTTCTAAATCCAAAACGCAGCTATCTAACAGAACGGTTGTCAATGTGTGCACTCAACTTCCAGAGTTAAACCCGTGTGTGGATTCAGCAGTCTGCAAACAGTTTCTCTGCAGAGTCCCAAAACAGGCGTTTTCAGCCCATTACCGGCATATGGAAGAAACAGCAGTAAGCACAGGGAAATATCTGCTTCTAAATCCAAAACGCAGCTATCTAACAGAACGGTTGTCAATGTGTGCACTCAACTTCCAGAGTTAAACCCGTGTGTGGATTCAGCAGTCTGCAGAGACTTTCTCTGCAGAGTCCCAAAACAGGCGTTTTCAGCCCATTACCGGCATATGGAAGAAACAGCAGTAAGCACAGGGAAATATCTGCTTCTAAATCCAAAACGCAGCTATCTAACAGAACGGTTGTCAATGTGTGCACTCAACTTCCAGAGTTAAACCCGTGTGTGGATTCAGCAGTCTGCAAACACTTTCTCTGCAGAGTCCCAAAACAGGCGTTTTCAGCCCATTACCGGCATATGGAAGAAACAGCAGTAAGCACAGGGAAATATCTGCTTCTAAATCCAAAACGCAGCTATCTAACAGAACGGTTGTCAATGTGTGCACTCAACTTCCAGAGTTAAACCCGTGTGTGGATTCAGCAGCCTGCAGAGACTTTCTCTGCAGAGTCCCAAAACAGGCGTTTTCAGCCCATTACCGGCATATGGAAGAAACAGCAGTAAGCACAGGGAAATATCTGCTTCTAAATCCAAAACGCAGCTATCTAACAGAACGGTTGTCAATGTGTGCACTCAACTTCCAGAGTTAAACCCGTGTGTGGATTCAGCAGTCTGCAAACACTTTCTCTGCAGAGTCCCAAAACAGGCGTTTTCAGCCCATTACCGGCATATGGAAGAAACAGCAGTAAGCACAGGGAAATATCTGCTTCTAAATCCAAAACGCAGCTATCTAACAGAACGGTTGTCAATGTGTGCACTCAACTTCCAGAGTTAAAACCGTGTGTGGATTCAGCAGTCTGCAAACACTTTCTCTGCAGAGTCCCAAAACAGGCGTTTTCAGCCCATTACCGGCATATGGAAGAAACAGCAGTAAGCACAGGGAAATATCTGCTTCTAAATCCAAAACGCAGCTATCTAACAGAACGGTTGTCAATGTGTGCACTCAACTTCCAGAGTTAAACCCGTGTGTGGATTCAGCAGTCTGCAAACACTTTCTCTGCAGAGTTCCAAAACAGGCGTTTTCAGCCCATTACCGGCATATGGAAGAAGCAGCAGTAAGCACAGGGAAATATCTGCTTCTAAATCCAAAACGCAGCTATCTAACAGAACGGTTGTCAATGTGTGCACTCAACTTCCAGAGTTAAACCCGTGTGTGGATTCAGCAGTCTGCAAACACTTTCTCTGCAGAGTCCCAAAACAGGCGTTTTCAGCCCATTACCGGCATATGGAAGAAACAGCAGTAAGCACAGGGAAATATCTGCTTCTAAATCCAAAACGCAGCTATCTAACAGAACGGTTGTCAATGTGTGCACTCAACTTCCAGAGTTAAACCCGTGTGTGGATTCAGCAGTCTGCAAACACTTTCTCTGCAGAGTCCCAAAACAGGCGTTTTCAGCCCATTACCGGCATATGGAAGAAACAGCAGTAAGCACAGGGAAATATCTGCTTCTAAATCCAAAACGCAGCTATCTAACAGAACGGTTGTGAATGTGTGCACTCAACTTCCAGAGTTAAACCCGTGTGTGGATTCAGCAGTCTGCAAACACTTTCTCTGCAGAGTCCCAAAACAGGCGTTTTCAGCCCATTACCGGCATATGGAAGAAACAGCAGTAAGCACAGGGAAATATCTGCTTCTAAATCCAAAACGCAGCTATCTAACAGAACGGTTGTCAATGTGTGCACTCAACTTCCAGAGTTAAACCCGTGTGTGGATTCAGCAGTCTGCAAACAGTTTCTCTGCAGAGTCCCAAAACAGGCGTTTTCAGCCCATTACCGGCATATGGAAGAAACAGCAGTAAGCACAGGGAAATATCTGCTTCTAAATCCAAAACGCAGCTATCTAACAGAACGGTTGTCAATGTGTGCACTCAACTTCCAGAGTTAAACCCGTGTGTGGATTCAGCAGTCTGCAGAGACTTTCTCTGCAGAGTCCCAAAACAGGCGTTTTCAGCCCATTACCGGCATATGGAAGAAACAGCAGTAAGCACAGGGAAATATCTGCTTCTAAATCCAAAACGCAGCTATCTAACAGAACGGTTGTCAATGTGTGCACTCAACTTCCAGAGTTAAACCCGTGTGTGGATTCAGCAGTCTGCAAACACTTTCTCTGCAGAGTCCCAAAACAGGCGTTTTCAGCCCATTACCGGCATATGGAAGAAACAGCAGTAAGCACAGGGAAATATCTGCTTCTAAATCCAAAACGCAGCTATCTAACAGAACGGTTGTCAATGTGTGCACTCAACTTCCAGAGTTAAACCCGTGTGTGGATTCAGCAGCCTGCAGAGACTTTCTCTGCAGAGTCCCAAAACAGGCGTTTTCAGCCCATTACCGGCATATGGAAGAAACAGCAGTAAGCACAGGGAAATATCTGCTTCTAAATCCAAAACGCAGCTATCTAACAGAACGGTTGTCAATGTGTGCACTCAACTTCCAGAGTTAAACCCGTGTGTGGATTCAGCAGTCTGCAAACACTTTCTCTGCAGAGTCCCAAAACAGGCGTTTTCAGCCCATTACCGGCATATGGAAGAAACAGCAGTAAGCACAGGGAAATATCTGCTTCTAAATCCAAAACGCAGCTATCTAACAGAACGGTTGTCAATGTGTGCACTCAACTTCCAGAGTTAAAACCGTGTGTGGATTCAGCAGTCTGCAAACACTTTCTCTGCAGAGTCCCAAAACAGGCGTTTTCAGCCCATTACCGGCATATGGAAGAAGCAGCAGTAAGCACAGGGAAATATCTGCTTCTAAATCCAAAACGCAGCTATCTAACAGAACGGTTGTCAATGTGTGCACTCAACTTCCAGAGTTAAACCCGTGTGTGGATTCAGCAGTCTGCAAACACTTTCTCTGCAGAGTTCCAAAACAGGCGTTTTCAGCCCATTACCGGCATATGGAAGAAGCAGCAGTAAGCACAGGGAAATATCTGCTTCTAAATCCAAAACGCAGCTATCTAACAGAATGGTTGTCAATGTGTGCACTCAACTTCCAGAGTTAAACCCGTGTGTGGATTCAGCAGTCTGCAGAGACATTCTCTGCAGAGTCCCAAAACAGGCGTTTTCAGCCCATTACCGGCATATGGAAGAAACAGCAGTAAGCACAGGGAAATATCTGCTTCTAAATCCAAAACGCAGCTATCTAACAGAACGGTTGTCAATGTGTGCACTCAACTTCCAGAGTTAAACCCGTGTGTGGATTCAGCAGTCTGCAGAGACTTTCTCTGCAGAGTCCCAAAACAGGCGTTTTCAGCCCATTACCGGCATATGGAAGAAACAGCAGTAAGCACAGGGAAATATCTGCTTCTAAATCCAAAACGCAGCTATCTAACAGAACGGTTGTCAATGTGTGCACTCAACTTCCAGAGTTAAACCCGTGTGTGGATTCAGCAGTCTGCAAACACTTTCTCTGCAGAGTCCCAAAACAGGCGTTTTCAGCCCATTACCGGCATATGGAAGAAACAGCAGTAAGCACAGGGAAATATCTGCTTCTAAATCCAAAACGCAGCTATCTAACAGAACGGTTGTCAATGTGTGCACTCAACTTCCAGAGTTAAACCCGTGTGTGGATTCAGCAGCCTGCAGAGACTTTCTCTGCAGAGTCCCAAAACAGGCGTTTTCAGCCCATTACCGGCATATGGAAGAAACAGCAGTAAGCACAGGGAAATATCTGCTTCTAAATCCAAAACGCAGCTATCTAACAGAACGGTTGTCAATGTGTGCACTCAACTTCCAGAGTTAAACCCGTGTGTGGATTCAGCAGTCTGCAAACACTTTCTCTGCAGAGTCCCAAAACAGGCGTTTTCAGCCCATTACCGGCATATGGAAGAAACAGCAGTAAGCACAGGGAAATATCTGCTTCTAAATCCAAAACGCAGCTATCTAACAGAACGGTTGTCAATGTGTGCACTCAACTTCCAGAGTTAAACCCGTGTGTGGATTCAGCAGTCTGCAAACACTTTCTCTGCAGAGTCCCAAAACAGGCGTTTTCAGCCCATTACCGGCATATGGAAGAAACAGCAGTAAGCACAGGGAAATATCTGCTTCTAAATCCAAAACGCAGCTATCTAACAGAACGGTTGTCAATGTGTGCACTCAACTTCCAGAGTTAAACCCGTGTGTGGATTCAGCAGTCTGCAAACACTTTCTCTGCAGAGTTCCAAAACAGGCGTTTTCAGCCCATTACCGGCATATGGAAGAAGCAGCAGTAAGCACAGGGAAATATCTGCTTCTAAATCCAAAACGCAGCTATCTAACAGAATGGTTGTCAATGTGTGCACTCAACTTCCAGAGTTAAACCCGTGTGTGGATTCAGCAGTCTGCAGAGACATTCTCTGCAGAGTCACAAAACAGGCGTTTTCAGCCCATTACCGGCATATGGAAGAAACAGCAGTAAGCACAGGGAAATATCTGCTTCTAAATCCAAAACGCAGCTATCTAACAGAACGGTTGTCAATGTGTGCACTCAACTTCCAGAGTTAAACCCGTGTGTGGATTCAGCAGTCTGCAAACACTTTCTCTGCAGAGTCCAAAACAGGCGTTTTCAGCCCATTACCGGCATATGGAAGAAGCAGCAGTAAGCACAGGGAAATATCTGCTTCTAAATCCAAAACGCAGCTATCTAACAGAACGGTTGTCAATGTGTGCACTCAACTTCCAGAGTTAAACCCGTGTGTGGATTCAGCAGTCTGCAGAGACTTTCTCTGCAGAGTCCCAAAACAGGCGTTTTCAGCCCATTACCGGCATATGGAAGAAACAGCAGTAAGCACAGGGAAATATCTGCTTCTAAATCCAAAACGCAGCTATCTAACAGAACGGTTGTCAATGTGTGCACTCAACTTCCAGAGTTAAACCCGTGTGTGGATTCAGCAGTCTGCAAACACTTTCTCTGCAGAGTCCCAAAACAGGCGTTTTCAGCCCATTACCGGCATATGGAAGAAACAGCAGTAAGCACAGGGAAATATCTGCTTCTAAATCCAAAACGCAGCTATCTA
This sequence comes from Aotus nancymaae, assembly GCF_030222135.1. Taxonomy (NCBI): domain Eukaryota; kingdom Metazoa; phylum Chordata; class Mammalia; order Primates; family Aotidae; genus Aotus; species Aotus nancymaae. The sequence continues at coordinate 7,364 of NW_026989243.1, forward strand.
ACAGAACGGTTGTCAATGTGTGCACTCAACTTCCAGAGTTAAACCCGTGTGTGGATTCAGCAGTCTGCAGAGACTTTCTCTGCAGAGTCCCAAAACAGGCGTTTTCAGCCCATTACCGGCATATGGAAGAAACAGCAGTAAGCACAGGGAAATATCTGCTTCTAAATCCAAAACGCAGCTATCTAACAGAACGGTTGTCAATGTGTGCACTCAACTTCCAGAGTTAAACCCGTGTGTGGATTCAGCAGTCTGCAAACACTTTCTCTGCAGAGTCCCAAAACAGGCGTTTTCAGCCCATTACCGGCATATGGAAGAAACAGCAGTAAGCACAGGGAAATATCTGCTTCTAAATCCAAAACGCAGCTATCTAACAGAACGGTTGTCAATCTGTGCACTCAACTTCCAGAGTTAAACCCGTGTGTGGATTCAGCAGTCTGCAGAGACTTTCTCTGCAGAGTCCCAAAACAGGCGTTTTCAGCCCATTACCGGCATATGGAAGAAACAGCAGTAAGCACAGGGAAATATCTGCTTCTAAATCCAAAACGCAGCTATCTAACAGAACGGTTGTCAATGTGTGCACTCAACTTCCAGAGTTAAACCCGTGTGTGGATTCAGCAGTCTGCAAACACTTTCTCTGCAGAGTCCCAAAACAGGCGTTTTCAGCCCATTACCGGCATATGGAAGAAACAGCAGTAAGCACAGGGAAATATCTGCTTCTAAATCCAAAACGCAGCTATCTAACAGAACGGTTGTCAATGTGTGCACTCAACTTCCAGAGTTAAACCCGTGTGTGGATTCAGCAGTCTGCAAACACTTTCTCTGCAGAGTCCCAAAACAGGCGTTTTCAGCCCATTACCGGCATATGGAAGAAACAGCAGTAAGCACAGGGAAATATCTGCTTCTAAATCCAAAACGCAGCTATCTAACAGAACGGTTGTCAATGTGTGCACTCAACTTCCAGAGTTAAACCCGTGTGTGGATTCAGCAGTCTGCAAACACTTTCTCTGCAGAGTCCCAAAACAGGCGTTTTCAGCCCATTACCGGCATATGGAAGAAACAGCAGTAAGCACAGGGAAATATCTGCTTCTAAATCCAAAACGCAGCTATCTAACAGAACGGTTGTCAATGTGTGCACTCAACTTCCAGAGTTAAACCCGTGTGTGGATTCAGCAGTCTGCAGAGACTTTCTCTGCAGAGTCCCAAAACAGGCGTTTTCAGCCCATTACCGGCATATGGAAGAAACAGCAGTAAGCACAGGGAAATATCTGCTTCTAAATCCAAAACGCAGCTATCTAACAGAACGGTTGTCAATGTGTGCACTCAACTTCCAGAGTTAAACCCGTGTGTGGATTCAGCAGTCTGCAAACACTTTCTCTGCAGAGTCCCAAAACAGGCGTTTTCAGCCCAATACCGGCATATGGAAGAAACAGCAGTAAGCACAGGGAAATATCTGCTTCTAAATCCAAAACGCAGCTATCTAACAGAACGGTTGTCAATGTGTGCACTCAACTTCCAGCGTTAAACCCGTGTGTGGATTCAGCAGTCTGCAGAGACTTTCTCTGCAGAGTCCCAAAACAGGCGTTTTCAGCCCATTACCGGCATATGGAAGAAACAGCAGTAAGCACAGGGAAATATCTGCTTCTAAATCCAAAACGCAGCTATCTAACAGAACGGTTGTCAATGTGTGCACTCAACTTCCAGAGTTAAACCCGTGTGTGGATTCAGCAGTCTGCAAACACTTTCTCTGCAGAGTCCCAAAACAGGCGTTTTCAGCCCATTACCGGCATATGGAAGAAACAGCAGTAAGCACAGGGAAATATCTGCTTCTAAATCCAAAACGCAGCTATCTAACAGAACGGTTGTCAATGTGTGCACTCAACTTCCAGAGTTAAACCCGTGTGTGGATTCAGCAGTCTGCAGAGACTTTCTCTGCAGAGTCCCAAAACAGGCGTTTTCAGCCCATTACCGGCATATGGAAGAAACAGCAGTAAGCACAGGGAAATATCTGCTTCTAAATCCAAAACGCAGCTATCTAACAGAACGGTTGTCAATGTGTGCACTCAACTTCCAGAGTTAAACCCGTGTGTGGATTCAGCAGTCTGCAAACACTTTCTCTGCAGAGTCCCAAAACAGGCGTTTTCAGCCCATTACCGGCATATGGAAGAAACAGCAGTAAGCACAGGGAAATATCTGCTTCTAAATCCAAAACGCAGCTATCTAACAGAACGGTTGTCAATGTGTGCACTCAACTTCCAGCGTTAAACCCGTGTGTGGATTCAGCAGTCTGCAGAGACTTTCTCTGCAGAGTCCCAAAACAGGCGTTTTCAGCCCATTACCGGCATATGGAAGAAACAGCAGTAAGCACAGGGAAATATCTGCTTCTAAATCCAAAACGCAGCTATCTAACAGAACGGTTGTCAATGTGTGCACTCAACTTCCAGAGTTAAACCCGTGTGTGGATTCAGCAGTCTGCAAACACTTTCTCTGCAGAGTTCCAAAACAGGCGTTTTCAGCCCATTACCGGCATATGGAAGAAGCAGCAGTAAGCACAGGGAAATATCTGCTTCTAAATCCAAAACGCAGCTATCTAACAGAATGGTTGTCAATGTGTGCACTCAACTTCCAGAGTTAAACCCGTGTGTGGATTCAGCAGTCTGCAGAGACTTTCTCTGCAGAGTCCCAAAACAGGCGTTTTCAGCCCATTACCGGCATATGGAAGAAACAGCAGTAAGCACAGGGAAATATCTGCTTCTAAATCCAAAACGCAGCTATCTAACAGAACGGTTGTCAATGTGTGCACTCAACTTCCAGAGTTAAACCCGTGTGTGGATTCAGCAGTCTGCAAACACTTTCTCTGCAGAGTCCCAAAACAGGCGTTTTCAGCCCATTACCGGCATATGGAAGAAACAGCAGTAAGCACAGGGAAATATCTGCTTCTAAATCCAAAACGCAGCTATCTAACAGAACGGTTGTCAATGTGTGCACTCAACTTCCAGAGTTAAACCCGTGTGTGGATTCAGCAGTCTGCAGAGACTTTCTCTGCAGAGTCCCAAAACAGGCGTTTTCAGCCCATTACCGGCATATGGAAGAAACAGCAGTAAGCACAGGGAAATATCTGCTTCTAAATCCAAAACGCAGCTATCTAACAGAACGGTTGTCAATGTGTGCACTCAACTTCCAGAGTTAAACCCGTGTGTGGATTCAGCAGTCTGCAAACACTTTCTCTGCAGAGTCCCAAAACAGGCGTTTTCAGCCCATTACCGGCATATGGAAGAAACAGCAGTAAGCACAGGGAAATATCTGCTTCTAAATCCAAAACGCAGCTATCTAACAGAACGGTTGTCAATGTGTGCACTCAACTTCCAGAGGTAAACCCGTGTGTGGATTCAGCAGTCTGCAAACACTTTCTCTGCAGAGTCCCAAAACAGGCGTTTTCAGCCCATTACCGGCATATGGAAGAAACAGCAGTAAGCACAGGGAAATATCTGCTTCTAAATCCAAAACGCAGCTATCTAACAGAACGGTTGTCAATGTGTGCACTCAACTTCCAGAGTTAAACCCGTGTGTGGATTCAGCAGTCTGCAAACACTTTCTCTGCAGAGTCCCAAAACAGGCGTTTTCAGCCCATTACCGGCATATGGAAGAAACAGCAGTAAGCACAGGGAAATATCTGCTTCTAAATCCAAAACGCAGCTATCTAACAGAACGGTTGTCAATGTGTGCACTCAACTTCCAGAGTTAAACCCGTGTGTGGATTCAGCAGTCTGCAAACACTTTCTCTGCAGAGTCCCAAAACAGGCGTTTTCAGCCCATTACCGGCATATGGAAGAAACAGCAGTAAGCACAGGGAAATATCTGCTTCTAAATCCAAAACGCAGCTATCTAACAGAACGGTTGTCAATGTGTGCACTCAACTTCCAGAGTTAAACCCGTGTGTGGATTCAGCAGTCTGCAAACACTTTCTCTGCAGAGTCCCAAAACAGGCGTTTTCAGCCCATTACCGGCATATGGAAGAAACAGCAGTAAGCACAGGGAAATATCTGCTTCTAAATCCAAAACGCAGCTATCTAACAGAACGGTTGTCAATGTGTGCACTCAACTTCCAGAGTTAAACCCGTGTGTGGATTCAGCAGTCTGCAAACACTTTCTCTGCAGAGTCCCAAAACAGGCGTTTTCAGCCCATTACCGGCATATGGAAGAAACAGCAGTAAGCACAGGGAAATATCTGCTTCTAAATCCAAAACGCAGCTATCTAACAGAACGGTTGTCAATGTGTGCACTCAACTTCCAGAGTTAAACCCGTGTGTGGATTCAGCAGTCTGCAAACACTTTCTCTGCAGAGTCCCAAAACAGGCGTTTTCAGCCCATTACCGGCATATGGAAGAAACAGCAGTAAGCACAGGGAAATATCTGCTTCTAAATCCAAAACGCAGCTATCTAACAGAACGGTTGTCAATGTGTGCACTCAACTTCCAGAGTTAAACCCGTGTGTGGATTCAGCAGTCTGCAGAGACTTTCTCTGCAGAGTCCCAAAACAGGCGTTTTCAGCCCATTACCGGCATATGGAAGAAACAGCAGTAAGCACAGGGAAATATCTGCTTCTAAATCCAAAACGCAGCTATCTAACAGAACGGTTGTCAATGTGTGCACTCAACTTCCAGAGTTAAACCCGTGTGTGGATTCAGCAGTCTGCAAACACTTTCTCTGCAGAGTCCCAAAACAGGCGTTTTCAGCCCATTACCGGCATATGGAAGAAACAGCAGTAAGCACAGGGAAATATCTGCTTCTAAATCCAAAACGCAGCTATCTAACAGAACGGTTGTCAATGTGTGCACTCAACTTCCAGCGTTAAACCCGTGTGTGGATTCAGCAGTCTGCAGAGACTTTCTCTGCAGAGTCCCAAAACAGGCGTTTTTAGCCCATTACCGGCATATGGAAGAAACAGCAGTAAGCACAGGGAAATATCTGCTTCTAAATCCAAAACGCAGCTATCTAACAGAACGGTTGTCAATGTGTGCACTCAACTTCCAGAGTTAAAGCCGTGTGTGGATTCAGCAGTCTGCAAACACTTTCTCTGCAGAGTCCCAAAACAGGCGTTTTCAGCCCATTACCGGCATATGGAAGAAACAGCAGTAAGCACAGGGAAATATCTGCTTCTAAATCCAAAACCCAGCTATCTAACAGAACGGTTGTCAATGTGTGCACTCAACTTCCAGAGTTAAACCCGTGTGTGGATTCAGCAGTCTGCAAACACTTTCTCTGCAGAGTCCCAAAACAGGCGTTTTCAGCCCATTACCGGCATATGGAAGAAACAGCAGTAAGCACAGGGAAATATCTGCTTCTAAATCCAAAACGCAGCTATCTAACAGAACGGTTGTCAATGTGTGCACTCAACTTCCAGAGTTAAACCCGTGTGTGGATTCAGCAGTCTGCAGAGACTTTCTCTGCAGAGTCCCAAAACAGGCGTTTTCAGCCCATTACCGGCATATGGAAGAAACAGCAGTAAGCACAGGGAAATATCTGCTTCTAAATCCAAAACGCAGCTATCTAACAGAACGGTTGTCAATGTGTGCACTCAACTTCCAGAGTTAAACCCGTGTGTGGATTCAGCAGTCTGCAAACACTTTCTCTGCAGAGTCCCAAAACAGGCGTTTTCAGCCCATTACCGGCATATGGAAGAAACAGCAGTAAGCACAGGGAAATATCTGCTTCTAAATCCAAAACGCAGCTATCTAACAGAACGGTTGTCAATGTGTGCACTCAACTTCCAGAGTTAAACCCGTGTGTGGTTTCAGCAGTCTGCAAACACTTTCTCTGCAGAGTCCCAAAACAGGCGTTTTCAGCCCATTACCGGCATATGGAAGAAACAGCAGTAAGCACAGTGAAATATCTGCTTCTAAATCCAAAACGCAGCTATCTAACAGAACGGTTGTCAATGTGTGCACTCAACTTCCAGAGTTAAACCCGTGTGTGGATTCAGCAGCCTGCAGAGACTTTCTCTGCAGAGTCCCAAAACAGGCGTTTTCAGCCCATTACCGGCATATGGAAGAAACAGCAGTAAGCACAGGGAAATATCTGCTTCTAAATCCAAAACGCAGCTATCTAACAGAACGGTTGTCAATGTGTGCACTCAACTTCCAGAGTTAAACCCGTGTGTGGATTCAGCAGCCGGCAGAGACTTTCTCTGCAGAGTCCCAAAACAGGCGTTTTCAGCCCATTACCGGCATATGGAAGAAACAGCAGTAAGCACAGGGAAATATCTGCTTCTAAATCCAAAACGCAGCTATCTAACAGAACGGTTGTCAATGTGTGCACTCAACTTCCAGAGTTAAACCCGTGTGTGGATTCAGCAGTCTGCAGAGACTTTCTCTGCAGAGTCCCAAAACAGGCGTTTTCAGCCCATTACCGGCATATGGAAGAAACAGCAGTAAGCACAGGGAAATATCTGCTTCTAAATCCAAAACGCAGCTATCTAACAGAACGGTTGTCAATGTGTGCACTCAACTTCCAGAGTTAAACCCGTGTGTGGATTCAGCAGTCTGCAAACACTTTCTCTGCAGAGTCCCAAAACAGGCGTTTTCAGCCCATTACCGGCATATGGACGAAACAGCAGTAAGCACAGGGAAATATCTGCTTCTAAATCCAAAACGCAGCTATCTAACAGAACGGTTGTCAATGTGTGCACTCAACTTCCAGAGTTAAACCCGTGTGTGGATTCAGCAGTCTGCAAACACTTTCTCTGCAGAGTCCCAAAACAGGCGTTTTCAGCCCATTACCGGCATATGGACGAAACAGCAGTAAGCACAGGGAAATATCTGCTTCTAAATCCAAAACGCAGCTATCTAACAGAACGGTTGTCAATGTGTGCACTCAACTTCCAGAGTTAAACCCGTGTGTGGATTCAGCAGTCTGCAAACACTTTCTGTGCAGAGTCTGAAAACAGGCCTTTCCGGCCCAGTACCGGCATATATAAGAAAGAGCATTAAGACTGCGTCTAAAACTCAGAAGAAACGTTTATTTCAACCTGCTCGGCCGTGTGTTCTCTGACCTAAGGGAGTTTAATCTATGTTTAGATTCAGCGAGATAGAAACACGTTTATTCTAGGAGCTGTCTTTGGATATTCCGGAATGAATGGGAGTATATGCTGTAAAGAGAAATATCTGTTTCTAAAACCAAAATGGATCTATCTAGCAGAGTGGTTGTGAATGTGTGCCTTTGGCTTAACGAGGTAAACTGCTCTTCTCATGCAGCACTTTAGAAACCCTTTATATGCAAATTCTCATACAGGCCTTTCCAGCAAAACACCAGCCTAAAGGAAATAGCAGTAAGACTGCATCTTTAACATGGATGAAACTGTTTTCAAACTGCTCTGCTGTGTGTTCATTCGTATAAGAGGCTTGAATATATGTTCAGATTCAGCTAATTAGCAACACGTTTCTTCCAGGAGCTGTGTTTGCCTATTCCAGAGTATACTGGAGTATAAGATGTAAAGACAAATGTCTCGTTCCAAAAGAAAAACGGATGATCTAATGGAATGGTTGTCAATGTGTGCATTCAACTTACTGAGCTAAACTGCTGTTTGTATGCAGCAGTTTAGAAAACATTTCTGTGTAGATTCTCAAACAGACATTTCCAGCAAAATACCGGCCTATAAGAAATAGCAGTAAGACTGCGTCTAAAACTCAGAGGGAACGTTTCTTTCAAACTGCTCTGCAGTGTGTTCGTTCACCAAAGGTCGTTGAATCTATGTTTGGATTCAGCGAGTTTGAAACACGTTTATTCTAGGAGCTGCATTTCGATATTCCAGAGTGTATGGGAGTAAATGCTGTAAAGAGAAATATCTGTTTCTAAAACCAAAACGGAGCTATCTAACAGAATGGTTGTGAATGTGTGCATTCAACTTAAAGGGTTAATCTGCTCTTCTTAGGCAGCAGTTTAGAAACCCTTTATATGCAAATTCTAAAATCAACATTTGCAGCAAAACACCAGCCTCAAAGAAGTAGCAGTAAGACTGCATCTATAACATAGAAGAAACGTTTTCTTCAAAATGCTCTGCTCTGTGTTCATTCAACTAAGAGTCTTGAGTATATGTTCAGATTCAGCGAGTAAGAAACACGTTTCTTCCAGGAGCTGCATTTGCGTATTCCAGAGTGTACTGGAGTATAAGGTTTAAAGTGAAATATCTGGTTCTAAAACAAACACGGAGCCATCTAACAGAATGGTTGTCACTGTGTGCATTCAGCTTATTGAGATAAACTGTTGTTTCTATGCAGCAGTTTAGAAAAGATTTTTGTGCAGATTCTAAAACAGACATTCCCAGCAAAATACCGGCCTCTAAGAAATAGCAATAAGACTGCGTCTAAAACTCAAATAAAACGTTTCTTTCAAACTGCTGTGCTCTGTGTTCGTTCACCTAAGGGAGTTGAATCTATGTTTAGATTCAGCGACTTAGAAACACGTCTATTCTGGGAGCTGCGTTTGGCTATTCCAGAATGAATGGGAGTATATGCTGTAACTAGAAACACAGGCTTCTAAAACCAAAACGGAGCTAGCTAACAGAATGATTGTGAATGAGGGCATTCAACATAACGAATTAAACTGCTCCACTTATGCAGCAGTTTACAAACCATTTGTATGGAAATTCTAAAACCAACATTTCCAGGAAAACACCAGCCTAAAAGCAATAGCAGTAACAGTGCATCTATAACATGGAAGAAATGTTTTTTTCAAACTCCTCTGCTGCGTCTTCATTCACCTAAGAGACTTCAATATATGCTCAGATTCAGCGAGTTACAAACACGTTTCTTCCAGGAGCTGCGTTTGCATATATCAGAGTGTACTGGGGTACAAGATGTAAAGGGAAATATCTGATTATACGTAGAAACCCGTTTCTTTTAAGGAGCTGCGTTTGGATATTCCAGAGTGAATGAGAGTATATGCCGTAAAGAGAAATAACTTCTTCTAAAACCAAAAGGCAGCTATGTAACTGAATGGTTGTCAATGCGTGCATTCACCTTCCAGAGATGAACTCGTGTGTGGATTCAGCAGTCTGCAAACACTTTCTGTGCAGAGTCCCAAAACAGGCGTTTTCAGCCCATTACCGGCATATGGAAGAAACGGCAGTAAGCACAGGGAAATATCTGCTTCTAAATCCAAAACGCAGCTATCTAACAGAACGGTTGTCAATGTGTGCACTCAACTTCCAGAGTTAAACCCGTGTGTGGATTCAGCAGTCTGCAAACACTTTCTCTGCAGAGTCCCAAAACAGGCGTTTTCAGCCCATTACCGGCATATGGAAGAAGCAGCAGTAAGCACAGGGAAATATCTGCTTCTAAATCCAAAACGCAGCTATCTAACAGAACGGTTGTCAATGTGTGCACTCAACTTCCAGAGTTAAACCCGTGTGTGGATTCAGCAGTCTGCAAACACTTTCTCTGCAGAGTCCCAAAACATGCGTTTTCAGCCCATTACCGGCATATGGAAGAAACAGCAGTAAGCACAGGGAAATATCTGCTTCTAAATCCAAAACGCAGCTATCTAACAGAACGGTTGTCAATGTGTGCACTCAACTTCCAGAGTTAAACCCGTGTGTGGATTCAGCAGCCTGCAGAGACTTTCTCTGCAGAGTCCCAAAACAGGCGTTTTCAGCCCATTACCGGCATATGGAAGAAACAGCAGTAAGCACAGGGAAATATCTGCTTCTAAATCCAAAACGCAGCTATCTAACAGAACGGTTGTCAATGTGTGCACTCAACTTCCAGAGTTAAACCCGTGTGTGGATTCAGCAGTCTGCAAACACTTTCTCTGCAGAGTCCCAAAACAGGCGTTTTCAGCCCATTACCGGCATATGGAAGAAACAGCAGTAAGCACAGGGAAATATCTGCTTCTAAATCCAAAACGCAGCTTTCTAACAGAACGGTTGTCAATGTGTGCACTCAACTTCCAGAGTTAAACCCGTGTGTGGATTCAGCAGTCTGCAGAGACTTTCTCTGCAGAGTCCCAAAACAGGCGTTTTCAGCCCATTACCGGCATATGGAAGAAACAGCAGTAAGCACAGGGAAATATCTGCTTCTAAATCCAAAACGCAGCTATCTAACAGAACGGTTGTCAATGTGTGCACTCAACTTCCAGAGTTAAACCCGTGTGTGGATTCAGCAGCCTGCAGAGACTTTCTCTGCAGAGTCCCAAAACAGGCGTTTTCAGCCCATTACCGGCATATGGAAGAAACAGCAGTAAGCACAGGGAAATATCTGCTTCTAAATCCAAAACGCAGCTATCTAACAGAACGGTTGTCAATGTGTGAACTCAACTTCCAGAGTTAAACCCGTGTGTGGATTCAGCAGCCTGCAGAGACTTTCTCTGCAGAGTCCCAAAACAGGCGTTTTCAGCCCATTACCGGCATATGGAAGAAACAGCAGTAAGCACAGGGAAATATCTGCTTCTAAATCCAAAACGCAGCTATCTAACAGAACGGTTGTCAATGTGTGCACTCAACTTCCAGAGTTAAACCCGTGTGTGGATTCAGCAGTCTGCAGAGACTTTCTCTGCAGAGTCCCAAAACAGGCGTTTTCAGCCCATTACCGGCATATGGAAGAAACAGCAGTAAGCACAGGGAAATATCTGCTTCTAAATCCAAAACGCAGCTATCTAACAGAACGGTTGTCAATGTGTGCACTCAACTTCCAGAGTTAAACCCGTGTGTGGATTCAGCAGCCTGCAGAGACTTTCTCTGCAGAGTCCCAAAACAGGCGTTTTCAGCCCATTACCGGCATATGGAAGAAACAGCAGTAAGCACAGGGAAATATCTGCTTCTAAATCCAAAACGCAGCTATCTAACAGAACGGTTGTCAATGTGTGCACTCAACTTCCAGAGTTAAACCCGTGTGTGGATTCAGCAGTCTGCAGAGACTTTCTCTGCAGAGTCCCAAAACAGGCGTTTTCAGCCCATTACCGGCATATGGAAGAAACAGCAGTAAGCACAGGGAAATATCTGCTTCTAAATCCAAAACGCAGCTATCTAACAGAACGGTTGTCAATGTGTGCACTCAACTTCCAGAGTTAAACCCGTGTGTGGATTCAGCAGCCTGCAGAGACTTTCTCTGCAGAGTCCCAAAACAGGCGTTTTCAGCCCATTACCGGCATATGGAAGAAACAGCAGTAAGCAGAGGGAAATATCTGCTTCTAAATCCAAAACGCAGCTATCTAACAGAACGGTTGTCAATGTGTGCACTCAACTTCCAGAGTTAAACCCGTGTGTGGATTCAGCAGCCTGCAGAGACTTTCTCTGCAGAGTCCCAAAACAGGCGTTTTCAGCCCATTACCGGCATATGGAAGAAACAGCAGTAAGCACAGGGAAATATCTGCTTCTAAATCCAAAACGCAGCTATCTAACAGAACGGTTGTCAATGTGTGCACTCAACTTCCAGAGTTAAACCCGTGTGTGGATTCAGCAGTCTGCAGAGACTTTCTCTGCAGAGTCCCAAAACAGGCGTTTTCAGCCCATTACCGGCATATGGAAGAAACAGCAGTAAGCACAGGGAAATATCTGCTTCTAAATCCAAAACGCAGCTATCTAACAGAACGGTTGTCAATGTGTGCACTCAACTTCCAGAGTTAAACCCGTGTGTGGATTCAGCAGCCTGCAGAGACTTTCTCTGCAGAGTCCCAAAACAGGCGTTTTCAGCCCATTACCGGCATATGGAAGAAACAGCAGTAAGCACAGGGAAATATCTGCTTCTAAATCCAAAACGCAGCTATCTAACAGAACGGTTGTCAATGTGTGCACTCAACTTCCAGAGTTAAACCCGTGTGTGGATTCAGCAGTCTGCAAACACTTTCTCTGCAGAGTCCCAAAACAGGCGTTTTCAGCCCATTACCGGCATATGGAAGAAACAGCAGTAAGCACAGGGAAATATCTGCTTCTAAATACAAAACGCAGCTATCTAACAGAACGGTTGTCAATGTGTGCACTCAACTTCCAGAGTTAAACCCGTGTGTGGATTCAGCAGTCTGCAGAGACTTTCTCTGCAGAGTCCCAAAACAGGCGTTTTCAGCCCATTACCGGCATATGGAAGAAACAGCAGTAAGCACAGGGAAATATCTGCTTCTAAATCCAAAACGCAGCTATCTAACAGAACGGTTGTCAATGTGTGCACTCAACTTCCAGAGTTAAACCCGTGTGTGGATTCAGCAGCCTGCAGAGACTTTCTCTGCAGAGTCCCAAAACAGGCGTTTTCAGCCCATTACCGGCATATGGAAGAAACAGCAGTAAGCACAGGGAAATATCTGCTTCTAAATCCAAAACGCAGCTATCTAACAGAACGGTTGTCAATGTGTGCACTCAACTTCCAGAGTTAAACCCGTGTGTGGATTCAGCAGTCTGCAAACACTTTCTCTGCAGAGTCCCAAAACAGGCGTTTTCAGCCCATTACCGGCATATGGACGAAACAGCAGTAAGCACAGGGAAATATCTGCTTCTAAATCCAAAACGCAGCTATCTAACAGAACGGTTGTCAATGTGTGCACTCAACTTCCAGAGTTAAACCCGTGTGTGGATTCAGCAGCCTGCAGAGACTTTCTCTGCAGAGTCCCAAAACAGGCGTTTTCAGCCCATTACCGGCATATGGAAGAAACAGCAGTAAGCAGAGGGAAATATCTGCTTCTAAATCCAAAACGCAGCTATCTAACAGAACGGTTGTCAATGTGTGCACTCAACTTCCAGAGTTAAACCCGCGTGTGGATTCAGCAGCCTGCAGAGACTTTCTCTGCAGAGTCCCAAAACAGGCGTTTTCAGCCCATTACCGGCATATGGAAGAAACAGCAGTAAGCACAGGGAAATATCTGCTTCTAAATCCAAAACGCAGCTATCTAACAGAACGGTTGTCAATGTGTGCACTCAACTTCCAGAGTTAAACCCGTGTGTGGATTCAGCAGTCTGCAGAGACTTTCTCTGCAGAGTCCCAAAACAGGCGTTTTCAGCCCATTACCGGCATATGGAAGAAACAGCAGTAAGCACAGGGAAATATCTGCTTCTAAATCCAAAACGCAGCTATCTAACAGAACGGTTGTCAATGTGTGCACTCAACTTCCAGAGTTAAACCCGTGTGTGGATTCAGCAGTCTGCAAACACTTTCTCTGCAGAGTCCCAAAACAGGCGTTTTCAGCCCATTACCGGCATATGGACGAAACAGCAGTAAGCACAGGGAAATATCTGCTTCTAAATCCAAAACGCAGCTATCTAACAGAACGGTTGTCAATGTGTGCACTCAACTTCCAGAGTTAAACCCGTGTGTGGATTCAGCAGTCTGCAAACACTTTCTCTGCAGAGTCCCAAAACAGGCGTTTTCAGCCCATTACCGGCATATGGACGAAACAGCAGTAAGCACAGGGAAATATCTGCTTCTAAATCCAAAACGCAGCTATCTAACAGAACGGTTGTCAATGTGTGCACTCAACTTCCAGAGTTAAACCCGTGTGTGGATTCAGCAGTCTGCAAACACTTTCTGTGCAGAGTCTGAAAACAGGCCTTTCCGGCCCAGTACCGGCATATATAAGAAAGAGCATTAAGACTGCGTCTAAAACTCAGAAGAAACGTGTATTTCAACCTGCTCGGCCGTGTGTTCTCTGACCTAAGGGAGTTTAATCTATGTTTAGATTCAGCGAGATAGAAACACGTTTATTCTAGGAGCTGTCTTTGGATATTCCGGAATGAATGGGAGTATATGCTGTAAAGAGAAATATCTGTTTCTAAAACCAAAATGGATCTATCTAGCAGAGTGGTTGTGAATGTGTGCCTTTGGCTTAACGAGGTAAACTGCTCTTCTCATGCAGCACTTTAGAAACCCTTTATATGCAAATTCTCATACAGGCCTTTCCAGCAAAACACCAGCCTAAAGGAAATAGCAGTAAGACTGCATCTTTAACATGGATGAAACTGTTTTCAAACTGCTCTGCTGTGTGTTCATTCGTATAAGAGGCTTGAATATATGTTCAGATTCAGCTAATTAGCAACACGTTTCTTCCAGGAGCTGTGTTTGCCTATTCCAGAGTATACTGGAGTATAAGATGTAAAGACAAATGTCTCGTTCCAAAAGAAAAACGGATGATCTAATGGAATGGTTGTCAATGTGTGCATTCAACTTACTGAGCTAAACTGCTGTTTGTATGCAGCAGTTTAGAAAACATTTCTGTGTAGATTCTCAAACAGACATTTCCAGCAAAATACCGGCCTATAAGAAATAGCAGTAAGACTGCGTCTAAAACTCAGAGGGAACGTTTCTTTCAAACTGCTCTGCAGTGTGTTCGTTCACCAAAGGTCGTTGAATCTATGTTTGGATTCAGCGAGTTTGAAACACGTTTATTCTAGGAGCTGCATTTCGATATTCCAGAGTGTATGGGAGTAAATGCTGTAAAGAGAAATATCTGTTTCTAAAACCAAAACGGAGCTATCTAACAGAATGGTTGTGAATGTGTGCATTCAACTTAAAGGGTTAATCTGCTCTTCTTAGGCAGCAGTTTAGAAACCCTTTATATGCAAATTCTAAAATCAACATTTGCAGCAAAACACCAGCCTCAAAGAAGTAGCAGTAAGACTGCATCTATAACATAGAAGAAACGTTTTCTTCAAAATGCTCTGCTCTGTGTTCATTCAACTAAGAGTCTTGAGTATATGTTCAGATTCAGCGAGTAAGAAACACGTTTCTTCCAGGAGCTGCATTTGCGTATTCCAGAGTGTACTGGAGTATAAGGTTTAAAGTGAAATATCTGGTTCTAAAACAAACACGGAGCCATCTAACAGAATGGTTGTCACTGTGTGCATTCAGCTTATTGAGATAAACTGTTGTTTCTATGCAGCAGTTTAGAAAAGATTTTTGTGCAGATTCTAAAACAGACATTCCCAGCAAAATACCGGCCTCTAAGAAATAGCAATAAGACTGCGTCTAAAACTCAAATAAAACGTTTCTTTCAAACTGCTGTGCTCTGTGTTCGTTCACCTAAGGGAGTTGAATCTATGTTTAGATTCAGCGACTTAGAAACACGTCTATTCTGGGAGCTGCGTTTGGCTATTCCAGAATGAATGGGAGTATATGCTGTAACTAGAAACACAGGCTTCTAAAACCAAAACGGAGCTAGCTAACAGAATGATTGTGAATGAGGGCATTCAACATAACGAATTAAACTGCTCCACTTATGCAGCAGTTTACAAACCATTTGTATGGAAATTCTAAAACCAACATTTCCAGGAAAACACCAGCCTAAAAGCAATAGCAGTAACAGTGCATCTATAACATGGAAGAAATGTTTTTTTCAAACTCCTCTGCTGCGTCTTCATTCACCTAAGAGACTTCAATATATGCTCAGATTCAGCGAGTTACAAACACGTTTCTTCCAGGAGCTGCGTTTGCATATATCAGAGTGTACTGGGGTACAAGATGTAAAGGGAAATATCTGATTATACGTAGAAACCCGTTTCTTTTAAGGAGCTGCGTTTGGATATTCCAGAGTGAATGAGAGTATATGCCGTAAAGAGAAATAACTTCTTCTAAAACCAAAAGGCAGCTATGTAACTGAATGGTTGTCAATGCGTGCATTCACCTTCCAGAGATGAACTCGTGTGTGGATTCAGCAGTCTGCAAACACTTTCTGTGCAGAGTCCCAAAACAGGCGTTTTCAGCCCATTACCGGCATATGGAAGAAACGGCAGTAAGCACAGGGAAATATCTGCTTCTAAATCCAAAACGCAGCTATCTAACAGAACGGTTGTCAATGTGTGCACTCAACTTCCAGAGTTAAACCCGTGTGTGGATTCAGCAGTCTGCAAACACTTTCTCTGCAGAGTCCCAAAACAGGCGTTTTCAGCCCATTACCGGCATATGGAAGAAGCAGCAGTAAGCACAGGGAAATATCTGCTTCTAAATCCAAAACGCAGCTATCTAACAGAACGGTTGTCAATGTGTGCACTCAACTTCCAGAGTTAAACCCGTGTGTGGATTCAGCAGTCTGCAAACACTTTCTCTGCAGAGTCCCAAAACATGCGTTTTCAGCCCATTACCGGCATATGGAAGAAACAGCAGTAAGCACAGGGAAATATCTGCTTCTAAATCCAAAACGCAGCTATCTAACAGAACGGTTGTCAATGTGTGCACTCAACTTCCAGAGTTAAACCCGTGTGTGGATTCAGCAGTCTGCAGAGACTTTCTCTGCAGAGTCCCAAAACAGGCGTTTTCAGCCCATTACCGGCATATGGAAGAAACAGCAGTAAGCACAGGGAAATATCTGCTTCTAAATCCAAAACGCAGCTATCTAACAGAACGGTTGTCAATGTGTGCACTCAACTTCCAGAGTTAAACCCGTGTGTGGATTCAGCAGTCTGCAAACACTTTCTCTGCAGAGTCCCAAAACAGGCGTTTTCAGCCCATTACCGGCATATGGAAGAAACAGCAGTAAGCACAGGGAAATATCTGCTTCTAAATCCAAAACGCAGCTATCTAACAGAACGGTTGTCAATGTGTGCACTCAACTTCCAGAGTTAAACCCGTGTGTGGATTCAGCAGTCTGCAAACACTTTCTCTGCAGAGTCCCAAAACAGGCGTTTTCAGCCCATTACCGGCATATGGAAGAAACAGCAGTAAGCACAGGGAAATATCTGCTTCTAAATCCAAAACGCAGCTATCTAACAGAACGGTTGTCAATGTGTGCACTCAACTTCCAGAGTTAAACCCGTGTGTGGATTCAGCAGTCTGCAGAGACTTTCTCTGCAGAGTCCCAAAACAGGCGTTTTCAGCCCATTACCGGCATATGGAAGAAACAGCAGTAAGCACAGGGAAATATCTGCTTCTAAATCCAAAACGCAGCTATCTAACAGAACGGTTGTCAATGTGTGCACTCAACTTCCAGAGTTAAACCCGTGTGTGGATACAGCAGTCTGCAGAGACTTTCTCTGCAGAGTCCCAAAACAGGCGTTTTCAGCCCATTACCGGCATATGGAAGAAACAGCAGTAAGCACAGGGAAATATCTGCTTCTAAATCCAAAACGCAGCTATCTAACAGAACGGTTGTCAATGTGTGCACTCAACTTCCAGAGTTAAACCCGTGTGTGGATTCAGCAGTCTGCAAACACTTTCTCTGCAGAGTCCCAAAACAGGCGTTTTCAGCCCATTACCGGCATATGGAAGAAACAGCAGTAAGCACAGGGAAATATCTGCTTCTAAATCCAAAACGCAGCTATCTAACAGAACGGTTGTCAATGTGTGCACTCAACTTCCAGAGTTAAACCCGTGTGTGGATTCAGCAGTCTGCAAACACTTTCTCTGCAGAGTCGAAAAACAGGCGTTTTCAGCCCATTACCGGCATATGGAAGAAACAGCAGTAAGCACAGGGAAATATCTGCTTCTAAATCCAAAACGCAGCTATCTAACAGAACGGTTGTCAATGTGTGCACTCAACTTCCAGAGTTAAACCCGTGTGTGGATTCAGCAGTCTGCAAACACTTTCTCTGCAGAGTCCCAAAACAGGCGTTTTCAGCCCATTACCGGCATATGGAAGAAACAGCAGTAAGCACAGGGAAATATCTGCTTCTAAATCCAAAACGCAGCTATCTAACAGAACGGTTGTCAATGTGTGCACTCAACTTCCAGAGTTAAACCCGTGTGTGGATTCAGCAGTCTGCAGAGACTTTCTCTGCAGAGTCCCAAAACAGGCGTTTTCAGCCCATTACCGGCATATGGAAGAAACAGCAGTAAGCACAGGGAAATATCTGCTTCTAAATCCAAAACGCAGCTATCTAACAGAACGGTTGTCAATGTGTGCACTCAACTTCCAGAGTTAAACCCGTGTGTGGATTCAGCAGTCTGCAGAGACTTTCTCTGCAGAGTCCCAAAACAGGCGTTTTCAGCCCATTACCGGCATATGGAAGAAACAGCAGTAAGCACAGGGAAATATCTGCTTCTAAATCCAAAACGCAGCTATCTAACAGAACGGTTGTCAATGTGTGCACTCAACTTCCAGAGTTAAACCCGTGTGTGGATTCAGCAGTCTGCAAACACTTTCTCTGCAGAGTCCCAAAACAGGCGTTTTCAGCCCATTACCGGCATATGGAAGAAACAGCAGTAAGCACAGGGAAATATCTGCTTCTAAATCCAAAACGCAGCTATCTAACAGAACGGTTGTCAATGTGTGCACTCAACTTCCAGAGTTAAACCCGTGTGTGGATTCAGCAGTCTGCAGAGACTTTCTCTGCAGAGTCCCAAAACAGGCGTTTTCAGCCCATTACCGGCATATGGAAGAAACAGCAGTAAGCACAGGGAAATATCTGCTTCTAAATCCAAAACGCAGCTATCTAACAGAACGGTTGTTAATGTGTGCACTCAACTTCCAGAGTTAAACCCGTGTGTGGATTCAGCAGTCTGCAAACACTTTCTCTGCAGAGTCCCAAAACAGGCGTTTTCAGCCCATTACCGGCATATGGAAGAAACAGCAGTAAGCACAGGGAAATATCTGCTTCTAAATCCAAAACGCAGCTATCTAACAGAACGGTTGTCAATGTGTGCACTCAACTTCCAGAGTTAAACCCGTGTGTGGATTCAGCAGTCTGCAGAGACTTTCTCTGCAGAGTCCCAAAACAGGCGTTTTCAGCCCATTACCGGCATATGGAAGAAACAGCAGTAAGCACAGGGAAATATCTGCTTCTAAATCCAAAACGCAGCTATCTAACAGAACGGTTGTCAATGTGTGCACGCAACTTCCAGAGTTAAACCCGTGTGTGGATTCAGCAGTCTGCAAACACTTTCTCTGCAGAGTCCCAAAACAGGCGTTTTCAGCCCAATACCGGCATATGGAAGAAACAGCAGTAAGCACAGGGAAATATCTGCTTCTAAATCCAAAACGCAGCTATCTAACAGAACGGTTGTCAATGTGTGCACTCAACTTCCAGAGTTAAACCCGTGTGTGGATTCAGCAGTCTGCAAACACTTTCTCTGCGGAGTCCAAAACAGGCGTTTTCAGCCCATTACCGGCATATGGAAGAAGCAGCAGTAAGCACAGGGAAATATCTGCTTCTAAATCCAAAACGCAGCTATCTAACAGAACGGTTGTCAATGTGTGCACTCAACTTCCAGAGTTAAACCCGTGTGTGGATTCAGCAGTCTGCAAACACTTTCTCTGCAGAGTCCCAAAACAGGCGTTTTCAGCCCATTACCGGCATATGGAAGAAACAGCAGTAAGCACAGGGAAATATCTGCTTCTAAATCCAAAACGCAGCTATCTAACAGAACGGTTGTCAATGTGTGCACTCAACTTCCAGAGTTAAACCCGTGTGTGGATTCAGCAGTCTGCAAACACTTTCTCTGCAGAGTCCCAAAACAGGCGTTTTCAGCCCATTACCGGCATATGGAAGAAACAGCAGTAAGCACAGGGAAATATCTGCTTCTAAATCCAAAACGCAGCTATCTAACAGAACGGTTGTCAATGTGTGCACTCAACTTCCAGAGTTAAACCCGTGTGTGGATTCAGCAGTCTGCAAACACTTTCTCTGCAGAGTCCCAAAACAGGCGTTTTCAGCCCATTACCGGCATATGGAAGAAACAGCAGTAAGCACAGGGAAATATCTGCTTCTAAATCCAAAACGCAGCTATCTAACAGAACGGTTGTCAATGTGTGCACTCAACTTCCAGAGTTAAACCCGTGTGTGGATTCAGCAGTCTGCAAACACTTTCTCTGCAGAGTCCCAAAACAGGCGTTTTCAGCCCATTACCGGCATATGGAAGAAACAGCAGTAAGCACAGGGAAATATCTGCTTCTAAATCCAAAACGCAGCTATCTAACAGAACGGTTGTCAATGTGTGCACTCAACTTCCAGAGTTAAACCCGTGTGTGGATTCAGCAGTCTGCAGAGACTTTCTCTGCAGAGTCCCAAAACAGGCGTTTTCAGCCCATTACCGGCATATGGAAGAAACAGCAGTAAGCACAGGGAAATATCTGCTTCTAAATCCAAAACGCAGCTATCTAACAGAACGGTTGTCAATGTGTGCACTCAACTTCCAGAGTTAAACCCGTGTGTGGATTCAGCAGTCTGCAAACACTTTCTCTGCAGAGTCCCAAAACAGGCGTTTTCAGCCCATTACCGGCATATGGAAGAAACAGCAGTAAGCACAGGGAAATATCTGCTTCTAAATCCAAAACGCAGCTATCTAACAGAACGGTTGTCAATGTGTGCACTCAACTTCCAGAGTTAAACCCGTGTGTGGAATCAACAGCCTGCAGAGACTTTCTCTGCAGAGTCCCAAAACAGGCGTTTTCAGCCCATTACCGGCATATGGAAGAAACAGCAGTAAGCACAGGGAAATATCTGCTTCTAAATCCAAAACGCAGCTATCTAACAGAACGGTTGTCAATGTGTGCACTCAACTTCCAGAGTTAAACCCGTGTGTGGATTCAGCAGTCTGCAAACACTTTCTCTGCAGAGTCCCAAAACAGGCGTTTTCAGCCCATTACCGGCATATGGAAGAAGCAGCAGTAAGCACAGGGAAATATCTGCTTCTAAATCCAAAACGCAGCTATCTAACAGAACGGTTGTCAATGTGTGCACTCAACTTCCAGAGTTAAACCCGTGTGTGGTTTGAGCAGTCTGCAAACACTTTCTCTGCAGAGTCCCAAAACAGGCGTTTTCAGCCCATTACCGGCATATGGAAGAAACAGCAGTAAGCACAGTGAGATATCTGCTTCTAAATCCAAAACGCAGCTATCTAACAGAACGGTTGTCAATGTGTGCACTCAACTTCCAGAGTTAAACCCGTGTGTGGATTCAGCAGCCTGCAGAGACTTTCTCTGCAGAGTCCCAAAACAGGCGTTTTCAGCCCATTACCGGCATATGGAAGAAACAGCAGTAAGCACAGGGAAATATCTGCTTCTAAATCCAAAACGCAGCTATCTAACAGAACGGTTGTCAATGTGTGCACTCAACTTCCAGAGTTAAACCCGTGTGTGGATTCAGCAGTCTGCAAACACTTTCTCTGCAGAGTCCCAAAACAGGCGTTTTCAGCCCATTACCGGCATATGGAAGAAACAGCAGTAAGCACAGGGAAATATCTGCTTCTAAATCCAAAACGCAGCTATCTAACAGAACGGTTGTCAATGTGTGCACTCAACTTCCAGAGTTAAACCCGTGTGTGGATTCAGCAGTCTGCAGAGACTTTCTCTGCAGAGTCCCAAAACAGGCGTTTTCAGCCCATTACCGGCATATGGAAGAAACAGCAGTAAGCACAGGGAAATATCTGCTTCTAAATCCAAAACGCAGCTATCTAACAGAACGGTTGTCAATGTGTGCACTCAACTTCCAGAGTTAAACCCGTGTGTGGATTCAGCAGCCTGCAGAGACTTTCTCTGCAGAGTCCCAAAACAGGCGTTTTCAGCCCATTACCGGCATATGGAAGAAACAGCAGTAAGCACAGGGAAATATCTGCTTCTAAATCCAAAACGCAGCTATCTAACAGAACGGTTGTCAATGTGTGCACTCAACTTCCAGAGTTAAACCCGTGTGTGGATTCAGCAGTCTGCAAACACTTTCTCTGCAGAGTCGAAAAACAGGCGTTTTCAGCCCATTACCGGCATATGGAAGAAACAGCAGTAAGCACAGGGAAATATCTGCTTCTAAATCCAAAACGCAGCTATCTAACAGAACGGTTGTCAATGTGTGCACTCAACTTCCAGAGTTAAACCCCTGTGTGGATTCAGCAGTCTGCAAACACTTTCTCTGCAGAGTCCCAAAACAGGCGTTTTCAGCCCATTACCGGCATATGGAAGAAACAGCAGTAAGCACAGGGAAATATCTGCTTCTAAATCCAAAACGCAGCTATCTAACAGAACGGTTGTCAATGTGTGCACTCAACTTCCAGAGTTAAACCCGTGTGTGGATTCAGCAGTCTGCAGAGACTTTCTCTGCAGAGTCCCAAAACAGGCGTTTTCAGCCCATTACCGGCATATGGAAGAAACAGCAGTAAGCACAGGGAAATATCTGCTTCTAAATCCAAAACGCAGCTATCTAACAGAACGGTTGTCAATGTGTGCACTCAACTTCCAGAGTTAAACCCGTGTGTGGATTCAGCAGTCTGCAAACACTTTCTCTGCAGAGTCCCAAAACAGGCGTTTTCAGCCCATTACCGGCATATGGAAGAAACAGCAGTAAGCACAGGGAAATATCTGCTTCTAAATCCAAAACGCAGCTATCTAACAGAACGGTTGTCAATGTGTGCACTCAACTTCCAGAGTTAAACCCGTGTGTGGTTTCAGCAGTCTGCAAACACTTTCTCTGCAGAGTCCCAAAACAGGCGTTTTCAGCCCATTACCGGCATATGGAAGAAACAGCAGTAAGCACAGTGAAATATCTGCTTCTAAATCCAAAACGCAGCTATCTAACAGAACGGTTGTCAATGTGTGCACTCAACTTCCAGAGTTAAACCCGTGTGTGGATTCAGCAGCCTGCAGAGACTTTCTCTGCAGAGTCCCAAAACAGGCGTTTTCAGCCCATTACCGGCATATGGAAGAAACAGCAGTAAGCACAGGGAAATATCTGCTTCTAAATCCAAAACGCAGCTATCTAACAGAACGGTTGTCAATGTGTGCACTCAACTTCCAGAGTTAAACCCGTGTGTGGATTCAGCAGTCTGCAAACACTTTCTCTGCAGAGTCCCAAAACAGGCGTTTTCAGCCCATTACCGGCATATGGAAGAAACAGCAGTAAGCACAGGGAAATATCTGCTTCTAAATCCAAAACGCAGCTATCTAACAGAACGGTTGTCAATGTGTGCACTCAACTTCCAGAGTTAAACCCGTGTGTGGATTCAGCAGTCTGCAAACACTTTCTCTGCAGAGTCCCAAAACAGGCGTTTTCAGCCCATTACCGGCATATGGAAGAAACAGCAGTAAGCACAGGGAAATATCTGCTTCTAAATCCAAAACGCAGCTATCTAACAGAACGGTTGTCAATGTGTGCACTCAACTTCCAGAGTTAAACCCGTGTGTGGATTCAGCAGTCTGCAAACACTTTCTCTGCAGAGTTCCAAAACAGGCGTTTTCAGCCCATTACCGGCATATGGAAGAAGCAGCAGTAAGCACAGGGAAATATCTGCTTCTAAATCCAAAACGCAGCTATCTAACAGAATGGTTGTCAATGTGTGCACTCAACTTCCAGAGTTAAACCCGTGTGTGGATTCAGCAGTCTGCAGAGACTTTCTCTGCAGAGTCCCAAAACAGGCGTTTTCAGCCCATTACCGGCATATGGAAGAAACAGCAGTAAGCACAGGGAAATATCTGCTTCTAAATCCAAAACGCAGCTATCTAACAGAACGGTTGTCAATGTGTGCACTCAACTTCCAGAGTTAAACCCGTGTGTGGATTCAGCAGTCTGCAAACACTTTCTCTGCAGAGTTCCAAAACAGGCGTTTTCAGCCCATTACCGGCATATGGAAGAAACAGCAGTAAGCACAGGGAAATATCTGCTTCTAAATCCAAAACGCAGCTATCTAACAGAACGGTTGTCAATGTGTGCACTCAACTTCCAGAGTTAAACCCGTGTGTGGAATCAACAGCCTGCAGAGACTTTCTCTGCAGAGTCCCAAAACAGGCGTTTTCAGCCCATTACCGGCATATGGAAGAAACAGCAGTAAGCACAGGGAAATATCTGCTTCTAAATCCAAAACGCAGCTATCTAACAGAACGGTTGTCAATGTGTGCACTCAACTTCCAGAGTTAAACCCGTGTGTGGATTCAGCAGTCTGCAAACACTTTCTCTGCAGAGTCCCAAAACAGGCGTTTTCAGCCCATTACCGGCATATGGAAGAAGCAGCAGTAAGCACAGGGAAATATCTGCTTCTAAATCCAAAACGCAGCTATCTAACAGAACGGTTGTCAATGTGTGCACTCAACTTCCAGAGTTAAACCCGTGTGTGGTTTGAGCAGTCTGCAAACACTTTCTCTGCAGAGTCCCAAAACAGGCGTTTTCAGCCCATTACCGGCATATGGAAGAAACAGCAGTAAGCACAGTGAGATATCTGCTTCTAAATCCAAAACGCAGCTATCTAACAGAACGGTTGTCAATGTGTGCACTCAACTTCCAGAGTTAAACCCGTGTGTGGATTCAGCAGCCTGCAGAGACTTTCTCTGCAGAGTCCCAAAACAGGCGTTTTCAGCCCATTACCGGCATATGGAAGAAACAGCAGTAAGCACAGGGAAATATCTGCTTCTAAATCCAAAACGCAGCTATCTAACAGAACGGTTGTCAATGTGTGCACTCAACTTCCAGAGTTAAACCCGTGTGTGGATTCAGCAGTCTGCAAACACTTTCTCTGCAGAGTCCCAAAACAGGCGTTTTCAGCCCATTACCGGCATATGGAAGAAACAGCAGTAAGCACAGGGAAATATCTGCTTCTAAATCCAAAACGCAGCTATCTAACAGAACGGTTGTCAATGTGTGCACTCAACTTCCAGAGTTAAACCCGTGTGTGGATTCAGCAGTCTGCAGAGACTTTCTCTGCAGAGTCCCAAAACAGGCGTTTTCAGCCCATTACCGGCATATGGAAGAAACAGCAGTAAGCACAGGGAAATATCTGCTTCTAAATCCAAAACGCAGCTATCTAACAGAACGGTTGTCAATGTGTGCACTCAACTTCCAGAGTTAAACCCGTGTGTGGATTCAGCAGCCTGCAGAGACTTTCTCTGCAGAGTCCCAAAACAGGCGTTTTCAGCCCATTACCGGCATATGGAAGAAACAGCAGTAAGCACAGGGAAATATCTGCTTCTAAATCCAAAACGCAGCTATCTAACAGAACGGTTGTCAATGTGTGCACTCAACTTCCAGAGTTAAACCCGTGTGTGGTTTGAGCAGTCTGCAAACACTTTCTCTGCGGAGTCCAAAACAGGCGTTTTCAGCCCATTACCGGCATATGGAAGAAGCAGCAGTAAGCACAGGGAAATATCTGCTTCTAAATCCAAAACGCAGCTATCTAACAGAACGGTTGTCAATGTGTGCACTCAACTTCCAGAGTTAAACCCGTGTGTGGATTCAGCAGTCTGCAAACACTTTCTCTGCAGAGTCCCAAAACAGGCGTTTTCAGCCCATTACCGGCATATGGAAGAAACAGCAGTAAGCACAGGGAAATATCTGCTTCTAAATCCAAAACGCAGCTATCTAACAGAACGGTTGTCAATGTGTGCACTCAACTTCCAGAGTTAAACCCGTGTGTGGATTCAGCAGTCTGCAGAGACTTTCTCTGCAGAGTCCCAAAACAGGCGTTTTCAGCCCATTACCGGCATATGGAAGAAACAGCAGTAAGCACAGGGAAATATCTGCTTCTAAATCCAAAACGCAGCTATCTAACAGAACGGTTGTCAATGTGTGCACTCAACTTCCAGAGTTAAACCCGTGTGTGGATTCAGCAGTCTGCAAACACTTTCTCTGCAGAGTCCCAAAACAGGCGTTTTCAGCCCATTACCGGCATATGGAAGAAACAGCAGTAAGCACAGGGAAATATCTGCTTCTAAATCCAAAACGCAGCTATCTAACAGAACGGTTGTCAATGTGTGCACTCAACTTCCAGAGTTAAACCCGTGTGTGGATTCAGCAGTCTGCAAACACTTTCTCTGCAGAGTTCCAAAACAGGCGTTTTCAGCCCATTACCGGCATATGGAAGAAGCAGCAGTAAGCACAGGGAAATATCTGCTTCTAAATCCAAAACGCAGCTATCTAACAGAATGGTTGTCAATGTGTGCACTCAACTTCCAGAGTTAAACCCGTGTGTGGATTCAGCAGTCTGCAGAGACTTTCTCTGCAGAGTCACAAAACAGGCGTTTTCAGCCCATTACCGGCATATGGAAGAAACAGCAGTAAGCACAGGGAAATATCTGCTTCTAAATCCAAAACGCAGCTATCTAACAGAACGGTTGTCAATGTGTGCACTCAACTTCCAGAGTTAAACCCGTGTGTGGATTCAGCAGTCTGCAAACACTTTCTCTGCAGAGTCCAAAACAGGCGTTTTCAGCCCATTACCGGCATATGGAAGAAGCAGCAGTAAGCACAGGGAAATATCTGCTTCTAAATCCAAAACGCAGCTATCTAACAGAACGGTTGTCAATGTGTGCACTCAACTTCCAGAGTTAAACCCGTGTGTGGATTCAGCAGTCTGCAGAGACTTTCTCTGCAGAGTCCCAAAACAGGCGTTTTCAGCCCATTACCGGCATATGGAAGAAACAGCAGTAAGCACAGGGAAATATCTGCTTCTAAATCCAAAACGCAGCTATCTAACAGAACGGTTGTCAATGTGTGCACTCAACTTCCAGAGTTAAACCCGTGTGTGGATTCAGCAGTCTGCAAACACTTTCTCTGCAGAGTCCCAAAACAGGCGTTTTCAGCCCATTACCGGCATATGGAAGAAACAGCAGTAAGCACAGGGAAATATCTGCTTCTAAATCCAAAACGCAGCTATCTAACAGAACGGTTGTCAATGTGTGCACTCAACTTCCAGAGTTAAACCCGTGTGTGGATTCAGCAGTCTGCAAACACTTTCTCTGCAGAGTCCCAAAACAGGCGTTTTCAGCCCATTACCGGCATATGGAAGAAACAGCAGTAAGCACAGGGAAATATCTGCTTCTAAATCCAAAACGCAGCTATCTAACAGAACGGTTGTGAATGTGTGCACTCAACTTCCAGAGTTAAACCCGTGTGTGGATTCAGCAGTCTGCAAACACTTTCTCTGCAGAGTCCCAAAACAGGCGTTTTCAGCCCATTACCGGCATATGGAAGAAACAGCAGTAAGCACAGGGAAATATCTGCTTCTAAATCCAAAACGCAGCTATCTAACAGAACGGTTGTCAATGTGTGCACTCAACTTCCAGAGTTAAACCCGTGTGTGGATTCAGCAGTCTGCAAACACTTTCTCTGCAGAGTCCCAAAACAGGCGTTTTCAGCCCATTACCGGCATATGGAAGAAACAGCAGTAAGCACAGGGAAATATCTGCTTCTAAATCCAAAACGCAGCTATCTAACAGAACGGTTGTCAATGTGTGCACTCAACTTCCAGAGTTAAACCCGTGTGTGGATTCAGCAGTCTGCAGAGACTTTCTCTGCAGAGTCCCAAAACAGGCGTTTTCAGCCCATTACCGGCATATGGAAGAAACAGCAGTAAGCACAGGGAAATATCTGCTTCTAAATCCAAAACGCAGCTATCTAACAGAACGGTTGTCAATGTGTGCACTCAACTTCCAGAGTTAAACCCGTGTGTGGATTCAGCAGTCTGCAAACACTTTCTCTGCAGAGTCCCAAAACAGGCGTTTTCAGCCCATTACCGGCATATGGAAGAAACAGCAGTAAGCACAGGGAAATATCTGCTTCTAAATCCAAAACGCAGCTATCTAACAGAACGGTTGTCAATGTGTGCACTCAACTTCCAGAGTTAAACCCGTGTGTGGATTCAGCAGTCTGCAAACACTTTCTCTGCAGAGTCCCAAAACAGGCGTTTTCAGCCCAATACCGGCATATGGAAGAAACAGCAGTAAGCACAGGGAAATATCTGCTTCTAAATCCAAAACGCAGCTATCTAACAGAACGGTTGTCAATGTGTGCACTCAACTTCCAGAGTTAAACCCGTGTGTGGTTTGAGCAGTCTGCAAACACTTTCTCTGCGGAGTCCAAAACAGGCGTTTTCAGCCCATTACCGGCATATGGAAGAAGCAGCAGTAAGCACAGGGAAATATCTGCTTCTAAATCCAAAACGCAGCTATCTAACAGAACGGTTGTCAATGTGTGCACTCAACTTCCAGAGTTAAACCCGTGTGTGGATTCAGCAGTCTGCAAACACTTTCTCTGCAGAGTCCCAAAACAGGCGTTTTCAGCCCATTACCGGCATATGGAAGAAACAGCAGTAAGCACAGTGAGATATCTGCTTCTAAATCCAAAACGCAGCTATCTAACAGAACGGTTGTCAATGTGTGCACTCAACTTCCAGAGTTAAACCCGTGTGTGGATTCAGCAGCCTGCAGAGACTTTCTCTGCAGAGTCCCAAAACAGGCGTTTTCAGCCCATTACCGGCATATGGAAGAAACAGCAGTAAGCACAGGGAAATATCTGCTTCTAAATCCAAAACGCAGCTATCTAACAGAACGGTTGTCAATGTGTGCACTCAACTTCCAGAGTTAAACCCGTGTGTGGATTCAGCAGTCTGCAAACACTTTCTCTGCAGAGTCCCAAAACAGGCGTTTTCAGCCCATTACCGGCATATGGAAGAAACAGCAGTAAGCACAGGGAAATATCTGCTTCTAAATCCAAAACGCAGCTATCTAACAGAACGGTTGTCAATGTGTGCACTCAACTTCCAGAGTTAAACCCGTGTGTGGATTCAGCAGTCTGCAGAGACTTTCTCTGCAGAGTCCCAAAACAGGCGTTTTCAGCCCATTACCGGCATATGGAAGAAACAGCAGTAAGCACAGGGAAATATCTGCTTCTAAATCCAAAACGCAGCTATCTAACAGAACGGTTGTCAATGTGTGCACTCAACTTCCAGAGTTAAACCCGTGTGTGGATTCAGCAGTCTGCAAACACTTTCTCTGCAGAGTCCCAAAACAGGCGTTTTCAGCCCATTACCGGCATATGGAAGAAACAGCAGTAAGCACAGGGAAATATCTGCTTCTAAATCCAAAACGCAGCTATCTAACAGAACGGTTGTCAATGTGTGCACTCAACTTCCAGAGTTAAACCCGTGTGTGGATTCAGCAGTCTGCAAACACTTTCTCTGCAGAGTCGAAAAACAGGCGTTTTCAGCCCATTACCGGCATATGGAAGAAACAGCAGTAAGCACAGGGAAATATCTGCTTCTAAATCCAAAACGCAGCTATCTAACAGAACGGTTGTCAATGTGTGCACTCAACTTCCAGAGTTAAACCCGTGTGTGGATTCAGCAGTCTGCAAACACTTTCTCTGCAGAGTCCAAAACAGGCGTTTTCAGCCCATTACCGGCATATGGAAGAAGCAGCAGTAAGCACAGGGAAATATCTGCTTCTAAATCCAAAACGCAGCTATCTAACAGAACGGTTGTCAATGTGTGCACTCAACTTCCAGAGTTAAACCCGTGTGTGGATTCAGCAGTCTGCAGAGACTTTCTCTGCAGAGTCCCAAAACAGGCGTTTTCAGCCCATTACCGGCATATGGAAGAAACAGCAGTAAGCACAGGGAAATATCTGCTTCTAAATCCAAAACGCAGCTATCTAACAGAACGGTTGTCAATGTGTGCACTCAACTTCCAGAGTTAAACCCGTGTGTGGATTCAGCAGTCTGCAAACACTTTCTCTGCAGAGTCCCAAAACAGGCGTTTTCAGCCCATTACCGGCATATGGAAGAAACAGCAGTAAGCACAGGGAAATATCTGCTTCTAAATCCAAAACGCAGCTATCTAACAGAACGGTTGTCAATGTGTGCACTCAACTTCCAGAGTTAAACCCGTGTGTGGATTCAGCAGTCTGCAAACACTTTCTCTGCAGAGTCCAAAACAGGCGTTTTCAGCCCATTACCGGCATATGGAAGAAGCAGCAGTAAGCACAGGGAAATATCTGCTTCTAAATCCAAAACGCAGCTATCTAACAGAACGGTTGTCAATGTGTGCACTCAACTTCCAGAGTTAAACCCGTGTGTGGATTCAGCAGTCTGCAGAGACTTTCTCTGCAGAGTCCCAAAACAGGCGTTTTCAGCCCATTACCGGCATATGGAAGAAACAGCAGTAAGCACAGGGAAATATCTGCTTCTAAATCCAAAACGCAGCTATCTAACAGAACGGTTGTCAATGTGTGCACTCAACTTCCAGAGTTAAACCCGTGTGTGGATTCAGCAGCCTGCAGAGACTTTCTCTGCAGAGTCCCAAAACAGGCGTTTTCAGCCCATTACCGGCATATGGAAGAAACAGCAGTAAGCAGAGGGAAATATCTGCTTCTAAATCCAAAACGCAGCTATCTAACAGAACGGTTGTCAATGTGTGCACTCAACTTCCAGAGTTAAACCCGTGTGTGGATTCAGCAGCCTGCAGAGACTTTCTCTGCAGAGTCCCAAAACAGGCGTTTTCAGCCCATTACCGGCATATGGAAGAAACAGCAGTAAGCACAGGGAAATATCTGCTTCTAAATCCAAAACGCAGCTATCTAACAGAACGGTTGTCAATGTGTGCACTCAACTTCCAGAGTTAAACCCGTGTGTGGATTCAGCAGTCTGCAGAGACTTTCTCTGCAGAGTCCCAAAACAGGCGTTTTCAGCCCATTACCGGCATATGGAAGAAACAGCAGTAAGCACAGGGAAATATCTGCTTCTAAATCCAAAACGCAGCTATCTAACAGAACGGTTGTCAATGTGTGCACTCAACTTCCAGAGTTAAACCCGTGTGTGGATTCAGCAGCCTGCAGAGACTTTCTCTGCAGAGTCCCAAAACAGGCGTTTTCAGCCCATTACCGGCATATGGAAGAAACAGCAGTAAGCACAGGGAAATATCTGCTTCTAAATCCAAAACGCAGCTATCTAACAGAACGGTTGTCAATGTGTGCACTCAACTTCCAGAGTTAAACCCGTGTGTGGATTCAGCAGTCTGCAAACACTTTCTCTGCAGAGTCCCAAAACAGGCGTTTTCAGCCCATTACCGGCATATGGAAGAAACAGCAGTAAGCACAGGGAAATATCTGCTTCTAAATACAAAACGCAGCTATCTAACAGAACGGTTGTCAATGTGTGCACTCAACTTCCAGAGTTAAACCCGTGTGTGGATTCAGCAGTCTGCAGAGACTTTCTCTGCAGAGTCCCAAAACAGGCGTTTTCAGCCCATTACCGGCATATGGAAGAAACAGCAGTAAGCACAGGGAAATATCTGCTTCTAAATCCAAAACGCAGCTATCTAACAGAACGGTTGTCAATGTGTGCACTCAACTTCCAGAGTTAAACCCGTGTGTGGATTCAGCAGCCTGCAGAGACTTTCTCTGCAGAGTCCCAAAACAGGCGTTTTCAGCCCATTACCGGCATATGGAAGAAACAGCAGTAAGCACAGGGAAATATCTGCTTCTGAATCCAAAACGCAGCTATCTAACAGAACGGTTGTCAATGTGTGCACTCAACTTCCAGAGTTAAACCCGTGTGTGGATTCAGCAGTCTGCAAACACTTTCTCTGCAGAGTCCCAAAACAGGCGTTTTCAGCCCATTACCGGCATATGGAAGAAACAGCAGTAAGCACAGGGAAATATCTGCTTCTAAATCCAAAACGCAGCTATCTAACAGAACGGTTGTCAATGTGTGCACTCAACTTCCAGAGTTAAACCCGTGTGTGGATTCAGCAGCCTGCAGAGACTTTCTCTGCAGAGTCCCAAAACAGGCGTTTTCAGCCCATTACCGGCATATGGAAGAAACAGCAGTAAGCAGAGGGAAATATCTGCTTCTAAATCCAAAACGCAGCTATCTAACAGAACGGTTGTCAATGTGTGCACTCAACTTCCAGAGTTAAACCCGCGTGTGGATTCAGCAGCCTGCAGAGACTTTCTCTGCAGAGTCCCAAAACAGGCGTTTTCAGCCCATTACCGGCATATGGAAGAAACAGCAGTAAGCACAGGGAAATATCTGCTTCTAAATCCAAAACGCAGCTATCTAACAGAACGGTTGTCAATGTGTGCACTCAACTTCCAGAGTTAAACCCGTGTGTGGATTCAGCAGTCTGCAGAGACTTTCTCTGCAGAGTCCCAAAACAGGCGTTTTCAGCCCATTACCGGCATATGGAAGAAACAGCAGTAAGCACAGGGAAATATCTGCTTCTAAATCCAAAACGCAGCTATCTAACAGAACGGTTGTCAATGTGTGCACTCAACTTCCAGAGTTAAACCCGTGTGTGGATTCAGCAGTCTGCAAACACTTTCTCTGCAGAGTCCCAAAACAGGCGTTTTCAGCCCATTACCGGCATATGGACGAAACAGCAGTAAGCACAGGGAAATATCTGCTTCTAAATCCAAAACGCAGCTATCTAACAGAACGGTTGTCAATGTGTGCACTCAACTTCCAGAGTTAAACCCGTGTGTGGATTCAGCAGTCTGCAAACACTTTCTCTGCAGAGTCCCAAAACAGGCGTTTTCAGCCCATTACCGGCATATGGACGAAACAGCAGTAAGCACAGGGAAATATCTGCTTCTAAATCCAAAACGCAGCTATCTAACAGAACGGTTGTCAATGTGTGCACTCAACTTCCAGAGTTAAACCCGTGTGTGGATTCAGCAGTCTGCAAACACTTTCTGTGCAGAGTCTGAAAACAGGCCTTTCCGGCCCAGTACCGGCATATATAAGAAAGAGCATTAAGACTGCGTCTAAAACTCAGAAGAAACGTTTATTTCAACCTGCTCGGCCGTGTGTTCTCTGACCTAAGGGAGTTTAATCTATGTTTAGATTCAGCGAGATAGAAACACGTTTATTCTAGGAGCTGTCTTTGGATATTCCGGAATGAATGGGAGTATATGCTGTAAAGAGAAATATCTGTTTCTAAAACCAAAATGGATCTATCTAGCAGAGTGGTTGTGAATGTGTGCCTTTGGCTTAACGAGGTAAACTGCTCTTCTCATGCAGCACTTTAGAAACCCTTTATATGCAAATTCTCATACAGGCCTTTCCAGCAAAACACCAGCCTAAAGGAAATAGCAGTAAGACTGCATCTTTAACATGGATGAAACTGTTTTCAAACTGCTCTGCTGTGTGTTCATTCGTATAAGAGGCTTGAATATATGTTCAGATTCAGCTAATTAGCAACACGTTTCTTCCAGGAGCTGTGTTTGCCTATTCCAGAGTATACTGGAGTATAAGATGTAAAGACAAATGTCTCGTTCCAAAAGAAAAACGGATGATCTAATGGAATGGTTGTCAATGTGTGCATTCAACTTACTGAGCTAAACTGCTGTTTGTATGCAGCAGTTTAGAAAACATTTCTGTGTAGATTCTCAAACAGACATTTCCAGCAAAATACCGGCCTATAAGAAATAGCAGTAAGACTGCGTCTAAAACTCAGAGGGAACGTTTCTTTCAAACTGCTCTGCAGTGTGTTCGTTCACCAAAGGTCGTTGAATCTATGTTTGGATTCAGCGAGTTTGAAACACGTTTATTCTAGGAGCTGCATTTCGATATTCCAGAGTGTATGGGAGTAAATGCTGTAAAGAGAAATATCTGTTTCTAAAACCAAAACGGAGCTATCTAACAGAATGGTTGTGAATGTGTGCATTCAACTTAAAGGGTTAATCTGCTCTTCTTAGGCAGCAGTTTAGAAACCCTTTATATGCAAATTCTAAAATCAACATTTGCAGCAAAACACCAGCCTCAAAGAAGTAGCAGTAAGACTGCATCTATAACATAGAAGAAACGTTTTCTTCAAAATGCTCTGCTCTGTGTTCATTCAACTAAGAGTCTTGAGTATATGTTCAGATTCAGCGAGTAAGAAACACGTTTCTTCCAGGAGCTGCATTTGCGTATTCCAGAGTGTACTGGAGTATAAGGTTTAAAGTGAAATATCTGGTTCTAAAACAAACACGGAGCCATCTAACAGAATGGTTGTCACTGTGTGCATTCAGCTTATTGAGATAAACTGTTGTTTCTATGCAGCAGTTTAGAAAAGATTTTTGTGCAGATTCTAAAACAGACATTCCCAGCAAAATACCGGCCTCTAAGAAATAGCAATAAGACTGCGTCTAAAACTCAAATAAAACGTTTCTTTCAAACTGCTGTGCTCTGTGTTCGTTCACCTAAGGGAGTTGAATCTATGTTTAGATTCAGCGACTTAGAAACACGTCTATTCTGGGAGCTGCGTTTGGCTATTCCAGAATGAATGGGAGTATATGCTGTAACTAGAAACACAGGCTTCTAAAACCAAAACGGAGCTAGCTAACAGAATGATTGTGAATGAGGGCATTCAACATAACGAATTAAACTGCTCCACTTATGCAGCAGTTTACAAACCATTTGTATGGAAATTCTAAAACCAACATTTCCAGGAAAACACCAGCCTAAAAGCAATAGCAGTAACAGTGCATCTATAACATGGAAGAAATGTTTTTTTCAAACTCCTCTGCTGCGTCTTCATTCACCTAAGAGACTTCAATATATGCTCAGATTCAGCGAGTTACAAACACGTTTCTTCCAGGAGCTGCGTTTGCATATATCAGAGTGTACTGGGGTACAAGATGTAAAGGGAAATATCTGATTATACGTAGAAACCCGTTTCTTTTAAGGAGCTGCGTTTGGATATTCCAGAGTGAATGAGAGTATATGCCGTAAAGAGAAATAACTTCTTCTAAAACCAAAAGGCAGCTATGTAACTGAATGGTTGTCAATGCGTGCATTCACCTTCCAGAGATGAACTCGTGTGTGGATTCAGCAGTCTGCAAACACTTTCTGTGCAGAGTCCCAAAACAGGCGTTTTCAGCCCATTACCGGCATATGGAAGAAACGGCAGTAAGCACAGGGAAATATCTGCTTCTAAATCCAAAACGCAGCTATCTAACAGAACGGTTGTCAATGTGTGCACTCAACTTCCAGAGTTAAACCCGTGTGTGGATTCAGCAGTCTGCAAACACTTTCTCTGCAGAGTCCCAAAACAGGCGTTTTCAGCCCATTACCGGCATATGGAAGAAGCAGCAGTAAGCACAGGGAAATATCTGCTTCTAAATCCAAAACGCAGCTATCTAACAGAACGGTTGTCAATGTGTGCACTCAACTTCCAGAGTTAAACCCGTGTGTGGATTCAGCAGTCTGCAAACACTTTCTCTGCAGAGTCCCAAAACATGCGTTTTCAGCCCATTACCGGCATATGGAAGAAACAGCAGTAAGCACAGGGAAATATCTGCTTCTAAATCCAAAACGCAGCTATCTAACAGAACGGTTGTCAATGTGTACACTCAACTTCCAGAGTTAAACCCGTGTGTGGATTCAGCAGTCTGCAGAGACTTTCTCTGCAGAGTCCCAAAACAGGCGTTTTCAGCCCATTACCGGCATATGGAAGAAACAGCAGTAAGCACAGGGAAATATCTGCTTCTAAATCAAAAACGCAGCTATCTAACAGAACGGTTGTCAATGTGTGCACTCAACTTCCAGAGTTAAACCCGTGTGTGGATTCAGCAGTCTGCAAACATCTTCTCTGCAGAGTCCCAAAACAGGCGTTTTCAGCCCATTACCGGCATATGGAAGAAACAGCAGTAAGCACAGGGAAATATCTGCTTCTAAATCCAAAACGCAGCTATCTAACAGAACGGTTGTCAATGTGTGCACTCAACTTCCAGAGTTAAACCCGTGTGTGGATTCAGCAGTCTGCAGAGACTTTCTCTGCAGAGTCCCAAAACAGGCGTTTTCAGCCCATTACCGGCATATGGAAGAAACAGCAGTAAGCACAGGGAAATATCTGCTTCTAAATCCAAAACGCAGCTATCTAACAGAACGGTTGTCAATGTGTGCACTCAACTTCCAGAGTTAAACCCGTGTGTGGATTCAGCAGCCTGCAGAGACTTTCTCTGCAGAGTCCCAAAACAGGCGTTTTCAGCCCATTACCGGCATATGGAAGAAACAGCAGTAAGCACAGGGAAATATCTGCTTCTAAATCCAAAACGCAGCTATCTAACAGAACGGTTGTCAATGTGTGCACTCAACTTCCAGAGTTAAACCCGTGTGTGGAGTCAGCAGCCTGCAGAGACTTTCTCTGCAGAGTCCCAAAACAGGCGTTTTCAGCCCATTACCGGCATATGGAAGAAACAGCAGTAAGCACAGGGAAATATCTGCTTCTAAATCCAAAACGCAGCTATCTAACAGAACGGTTGTCAATGTGTGCACTCAACTTCCAGAGTTAAACCCGTGTGTGGATTCAGCAGTCTGCAGAGACTTTCTCTGCAGAGTCCCAAAACAGGCGTTTTCAGCCCATTACCGGCATATGGAAGAAACAGCAGTAAGCACAGGGAAATATCTGCTTCTAAATCCAAAACGCAGCTATCTAACAGAACGGTTGTCAATGTGTGCACTCAACTTCCAGAGTTAAACCCGTGTGTGGATTCAGCAGTCTGCAAACACTTTCTCTGCAGAGTCCCAAAACAGGCGTTTTCAGCCCATTACCGGCATATGGAAGAAACAGCAGTAAGCACAGGGAAATATCTGCTTCTAAATCCAAAACGCAGCTATCTAACAGAACGGTTGTCAATGTGTGCACTCAACTTCCAGAGTTAAACCCGTGTGTGGATTCAGCAGTCTGCAGAGACTTTCTCTGCAGAGTCCCAAAACAGGCGTTTTCAGCCCATTACCGGCATATGGAAGAAACAGCAGTAAGCACAGGGAAATATCTGCTTCTAAATCCAAAACGCAGCTATCTAACAGAACGGTTGTCAATGTGTGCACTCAACTTCCAGAGTTAAACCCGTGTGTGGATTCAGCAGCCTGCAGAGACTTTCTCTGCAGAGTCCCAAAACAGGCGTTTTCAGCCCATTACCGGCATATGGAAGAAACAGCAGTAAGCACAGGGAAATATCTGCTTCTAAATCCAAAACGCAGCTATCTAACAGAACGGTTGTCAATGTGTGAACTCAACTTCCAGAGTTAAACCCGTGTGTGGATTCAGCAGCCTGCAGAGACTTTCTCTGCAGAGTCCCAAAACAGGCGTTTTCAGCCCATTACCGGCATATGGAAGAAACAGCAGTAAGCACAGGGAAATATCTGCTTCTAAATCCAAAACGCAGCTATCTAACAGAACGGTTGTCAATGTGTGCACTCAACTTCCAGAGTTAAACCCGTGTGTGGATTCAGCAGTCTGCAGAGACTTTCTCTGCAGAGTCCCAAAACAGGCGTTTTCAGCCCATTACCGGCATATGGAAGAAACAGCAGTAAGCACAGGGAAATATCTGCTTCTAAATCCAAAACGCAGCTATCTAACAGAACGGTTGTCAATGTGTGCACTCAACTTCCAGAGTTAAACCCGTGTGTGGATTCAGCAGCCTGCAGAGACTTTCTCTGCAGAGTCCCAAAACAGGCGTTTTCAGCCCATTACCGGCATATGGAAGAAACAGCAGTAAGCACAGGGAAATATCTGCTTCTAAATCCAAAACGCAGCTATCTAACAGAACGGTTGTCAATGTGTGCACTCAACTTCCAGAGTTAAACCCGTGTGTGGATTCAGCAGTCTGCAGAGACTTTCTCTGCAGAGTCCCAAAACAGGCGTTTTCAGCCCATTACCGGCATATGGAAGAAACAGCAGTAAGCACAGGGAAATATCTGCTTCTAAATCCAAAACGCAGCTATCTAACAGAACGGTTGTCAATGTGTGCACTCAACTTCCAGAGTTAAACCCGTGTGTGGATTCAGCAGCCTGCAGAGACTTTCTCTGCAGAGTCCCAAAACAGGCGTTTTCAGCCCATTACCGGCATATGGAAGAAACAGCAGTAAGCAGAGGGAAATATCTGCTTCTAAATCCAAAACGCAGCTATCTAACAGAACGGTTGTCAATGTGTGCACTCAACTTCCAGAGTTAAACCCGTGTGTGGATTCAGCAGCCTGCAGAGACTTTCTCTGCAGAGTCCCAAAACAGGCGTTTTCAGCCCATTACCGGCATATGGAAGAAACAGCAGTAAGCACAGGGAAATATCTGCTTCTAAATCCAAAACGCAGCTATCTAACAGAACGGTTGTCAATGTGTGCACTCAACTTCCAGAGTTAAACCCGTGTGTGGATTCAGCAGTCTGCAGAGACTTTCTCTGCAGAGTCCCAAAACAGGCGTTTTCAGCCCATTACCGGCATATGGAAGAAACAGCAGTAAGCACAGGGAAATATCTGCTTCTAAATCCAAAACGCAGCTATCTAACAGAACGGTTGTCAATGTGTGCACTCAACTTCCAGAGTTAAACCCGTGTGTGGATTCAGCAGCCTGCAGAGACTTTCTCTGCAGAGTCCCAAAACAGGCGTTTTCAGCCCATTACCGGCATATGGAAGAAACAGCAGTAAGCACAGGGAAATATCTGCTTCTAAATCCAAAACGCAGCTATCTAACAGAACGGTTGTCAATGTGTGCACTCAACTTCCAGAGTTAAACCCGTGTGTGGATTCAGCAGTCTGCAAACACTTTCTCTGCAGAGTCCCAAAACAGGCGTTTTCAGCCCATTACCGGCATATGGAAGAAACAGCAGTAAGCACAGGGAAATATCTGCTTCTAAATACAAAACGCAGCTATCTAACAGAACGGTTGTCAATGTGTGCACTCAACTTCCAGAGTTAAACCCGTGTGTGGATTCAGCAGTCTGCAGAGACTTTCTCTGCAGAGTCCCAAAACAGGCGTTTTCAGCCCATTACCGGCATATGGAAGAAACAGCAGTAAGCACAGGGAAATATCTGCTTCTAAATCCAAAACGCAGCTATCTAACAGAACGGTTGTCAATGTGTGCACTCAACTTCCAGAGTTAAACCCGTGTGTGGATTCAGCAGCCTGCAGAGACTTTCTCTGCAGAGTCCCAAAACAGGCGTTTTCAGCCCATTACCGGCATATGGAAGAAACAGCAGTAAGCACAGGGAAATATCTGCTTCTAAATCCAAAACGCAGCTATCTAACAGAACGGTTGTCAATGTGTGCACTCAACTTCCAGA
Organism: Aotus nancymaae; assembly: GCF_030222135.1. NCBI lineage: Eukaryota > Metazoa > Chordata > Mammalia > Primates > Aotidae > Aotus > Aotus nancymaae. The sequence continues at coordinate 46,005 of NW_026989243.1, forward strand.
GTTAAACCCGTGTGTGGATTCAGCAGTCTGCAAACACTTTCTCTGCAGAGTCCCAAAACAGGCGTTTTCAGCCCATTACCGGCATATGGAAGAAACAGCAGTAAGCACAGGGAAATATCTGCTTCTAAATCCAAAACGCAGCTATCTAACAGAACGGTTGTCAATGTGTGCACTCAACTTCCAGAGTTAAACCCGTGTGTGGATTCAGCAGCCTGCAGAGACTTTCTCTGCAGAGTCCCAAAACAGGCGTTTTCAGCCCATTACCGGCATATGGAAGAAACAGCAGTAAGCAGAGGGAAATATCTGCTTCTAAATCCAAAACGCAGCTATCTAACAGAACGGTTGTCAATGTGTGCACTCAACTTCCAGAGTTAAACCCGCGTGTGGATTCAGCAGCCTGCAGAGACTTTCTCTGCAGAGTCCCAAAACAGGCGTTTTCAGCCCATTACCGGCATATGGAAGAAACAGCAGTAAGCACAGGGAAATATCTGCTTCTAAATCCAAAACGCAGCTATCTAACAGAACGGTTGTCAATGTGTGCACTCAACTTCCAGAGTTAAACCCGTGTGTGGATTCAGCAGTCTGCAGAGACTTTCTCTGCAGAGTCCCAAAACAGGCGTTTTCAGCCCATTACCGGCATATGGAAGAAACAGCAGTAAGCACAGGGAAATATCTGCTTCTAAATCCAAAACGCAGCTATCTAACAGAACGGTTGTCAATGTGTGCACTCAACTTCCAGAGTTAAACCCGTGTGTGGATTCAGCAGTCTGCAAACACTTTCTCTGCAGAGTCCCAAAACAGGCGTTTTCAGCCCATTACCGGCATATGGACGAAACAGCAGTAAGCACAGGGAAATATCTGCTTCTAAATCCAAAACGCAGCTATCTAACAGAACGGTTGTCAATGTGTGCACTCAACTTCCAGAGTTAAACCCGTGTGTGGATTCAGCAGTCTGCAAACACTTTCTCTGCAGAGTCCCAAAACAGGCGTTTTCAGCCCATTACCGGCATATGGACGAAACAGCAGTAAGCACAGGGAAATATCTGCTTCTAAATCCAAAACGCAGCTATCTAACAGAACGGTTGTCAATGTGTGCACTCAACTTCCAGAGTTAAACCCGTGTGTGGATTCAGCAGTCTGCAAACACTTTCTGTGCAGAGTCTGAAAACAGGCCTTTCCGGCCCAGTACCGGCATATATAAGAAAGAGCATTAAGACTGCGTCTAAAACTCAGAAGAAACGTGTATTTCAACCTGCTCGGCCGTGTGTTCTCTGACCTAAGGGAGTTTAATCTATGTTTAGATTCAGCGAGATAGAAACACGTTTATTCTAGGAGCTGTCTTTGGATATTCCGGAATGAATGGGAGTATATGCTGTAAAGAGAAATATCTGTTTCTAAAACCAAAATGGATCTATCTAGCAGAGTGGTTGTGAATGTGTGCCTTTGGCTTAACGAGGTAAACTGCTCTTCTCATGCAGCACTTTAGAAACCCTTTATATGCAAATTCTCATACAGGCCTTTCCAGCAAAACACCAGCCTAAAGGAAATAGCAGTAAGACTGCATCTTTAACATGGATGAAACTGTTTTCAAACTGCTCTGCTGTGTGTTCATTCGTATAAGAGGCTTGAATATATGTTCAGATTCAGCTAATTAGCAACACGTTTCTTCCAGGAGCTGTGTTTGCCTATTCCAGAGTATACTGGAGTATAAGATGTAAAGACAAATGTCTCGTTCCAAAAGAAAAACGGATGATCTAATGGAATGGTTGTCAATGTGTGCATTCAACTTACTGAGCTAAACTGCTGTTTGTATGCAGCAGTTTAGAAAACATTTCTGTGTAGATTCTCAAACAGACATTTCCAGCAAAATACCGGCCTATAAGAAATAGCAGTAAGACTGCGTCTAAAACTCAGAGGGAACGTTTCTTTCAAACTGCTCTGCAGTGTGTTCGTTCACCAAAGGTCGTTGAATCTATGTTTGGATTCAGCGAGTTTGAAACACGTTTATTCTAGGAGCTGCATTTCGATATTCCAGAGTGTATGGGAGTAAATGCTGTAAAGAGAAATATCTGTTTCTAAAACCAAAACGGAGCTATCTAACAGAATGGTTGTGAATGTGTGCATTCAACTTAAAGGGTTAATCTGCTCTTCTTAGGCAGCAGTTTAGAAACCCTTTATATGCAAATTCTAAAATCAACATTTGCAGCAAAACACCAGCCTCAAAGAAGTAGCAGTAAGACTGCATCTATAACATAGAAGAAACGTTTTCTTCAAAATGCTCTGCTCTGTGTTCATTCAACTAAGAGTCTTGAGTATATGTTCAGATTCAGCGAGTAAGAAACACGTTTCTTCCAGGAGCTGCATTTGCGTATTCCAGAGTGTACTGGAGTATAAGGTTTAAAGTGAAATATCTGGTTCTAAAACAAACACGGAGCCATCTAACAGAATGGTTGTCACTGTGTGCATTCAGCTTATTGAGATAAACTGTTGTTTCTATGCAGCAGTTTAGAAAAGATTTTTGTGCAGATTCTAAAACAGACATTCCCAGCAAAATACCGGCCTCTAAGAAATAGCAATAAGACTGCGTCTAAAACTCAAATAAAACGTTTCTTTCAAACTGCTGTGCTCTGTGTTCGTTCACCTAAGGGAGTTGAATCTATGTTTAGATTCAGCGACTTAGAAACACGTCTATTCTGGGAGCTGCGTTTGGCTATTCCAGAATGAATGGGAGTATATGCTGTAACTAGAAACACAGGCTTCTAAAACCAAAACGGAGCTAGCTAACAGAATGATTGTGAATGAGGGCATTCAACATAACGAATTAAACTGCTCCACTTATGCAGCAGTTTACAAACCATTTGTATGGAAATTCTAAAACCAACATTTCCAGGAAAACACCAGCCTAAAAGCAATAGCAGTAACAGTGCATCTATAACATGGAAGAAATGTTTTTTTCAAACTCCTCTGCTGCGTCTTCATTCACCTAAGAGACTTCAATATATGCTCAGATTCAGCGAGTTACAAACACGTTTCTTCCAGGAGCTGCGTTTGCATATATCAGAGTGTACTGGGGTACAAGATGTAAAGGGAAATATCTGATTATACGTAGAAACCCGTTTCTTTTAAGGAGCTGCGTTTGGATATTCCAGAGTGAATGAGAGTATATGCCGTAAAGAGAAATAACTTCTTCTAAAACCAAAAGGCAGCTATGTAACTGAATGGTTGTCAATGCGTGCATTCACCTTCCAGAGATGAACTCGTGTGTGGATTCAGCAGTCTGCAAACACTTTCTGTGCAGAGTCCCAAAACAGGCGTTTTCAGCCCATTACCGGCATATGGAAGAAACGGCAGTAAGCACAGGGAAATATCTGCTTCTAAATCCAAAACGCAGCTATCTAACAGAACGGTTGTCAATGTGTGCACTCAACTTCCAGAGTTAAACCCGTGTGTGGATTCAGCAGTCTGCAAACACTTTCTCTGCAGAGTCCCAAAACAGGCGTTTTCAGCCCATTACCGGCATATGGAAGAAGCAGCAGTAAGCACAGGGAAATATCTGCTTCTAAATCCAAAACGCAGCTATCTAACAGAACGGTTGTCAATGTGTGCACTCAACTTCCAGAGTTAAACCCGTGTGTGGATTCAGCAGTCTGCAAACACTTTCTCTGCAGAGTCCCAAAACATGCGTTTTCAGCCCATTACCGGCATATGGAAGAAACAGCAGTAAGCACAGGGAAATATCTGCTTCTAAATCCAAAACGCAGCTATCTAACAGAACGGTTGTCAATGTGTGCACTCAACTTCCAGAGTTAAACCCGTGTGTGGATTCAGCAGTCTGCAGAGACTTTCTCTGCAGAGTCCCAAAACAGGCGTTTTCAGCCCATTACCGGCATATGGAAGAAACAGCAGTAAGCACAGGGAAATATCTGCTTCTAAATCCAAAACGCAGCTATCTAACAGAACGGTTGTCAATGTGTGCACTCAACTTCCAGAGTTAAACCCGTGTGTGGATTCAGCAGTCTGCAAACACTTTCTCTGCAGAGTCCCAAAACAGGCGTTTTCAGCCCATTACCGGCATATGGAAGAAACAGCAGTAAGCACAGGGAAATATCTGCTTCTAAATCCAAAACGCAGCTATCTAACAGAACGGTTGTCAATGTGTGCACTCAACTTCCAGAGTTAAACCCGTGTGTGGATTCAGCAGTCTGCAAACACTTTCTCTGCAGAGTCCCAAAACAGGCGTTTTCAGCCCATTACCGGCATATGGAAGAAACAGCAGTAAGCACAGGGAAATATCTGCTTCTAAATCCAAAACGCAGCTATCTAACAGAACGGTTGTCAATGTGTGCACTCAACTTCCAGAGTTAAACCCGTGTGTGGATTCAGCAGTCTGCAGAGACTTTCTCTGCAGAGTCCCAAAACAGGCGTTTTCAGCCCATTACCGGCATATGGAAGAAACAGCAGTAAGCACAGGGAAATATCTGCTTCTAAATCCAAAACGCAGCTATCTAACAGAACGGTTGTCAATGTGTGCACTCAACTTCCAGAGTTAAACCCGTGTGTGGATACAGCAGTCTGCAGAGACTTTCTCTGCAGAGTCCCAAAACAGGCGTTTTCAGCCCATTACCGGCATATGGAAGAAACAGCAGTAAGCACAGGGAAATATCTGCTTCTAAATCCAAAACGCAGCTATCTAACAGAACGGTTGTCAATGTGTGCACTCAACTTCCAGAGTTAAACCCGTGTGTGGATTCAGCAGTCTGCAAACACTTTCTCTGCAGAGTCCCAAAACAGGCGTTTTCAGCCCATTACCGGCATATGGAAGAAACAGCAGTAAGCACAGGGAAATATCTGCTTCTAAATCCAAAACGCAGCTATCTAACAGAACGGTTGTCAATGTGTGCACTCAACTTCCAGAGTTAAACCCGTGTGTGGATTCAGCAGTCTGCAAACACTTTCTCTGCAGAGTCGAAAAACAGGCGTTTTCAGCCCATTACCGGCATATGGAAGAAACAGCAGTAAGCACAGGGAAATATCTGCTTCTAAATCCAAAACGCAGCTATCTAACAGAACGGTTGTCAATGTGTGCACTCAACTTCCAGAGTTAAACCCGTGTGTGGATTCAGCAGTCTGCAAACACTTTCTCTGCAGAGTCCCAAAACAGGCGTTTTCAGCCCATTACCGGCATATGGAAGAAACAGCAGTAAGCACAGGGAAATATCTGCTTCTAAATCCAAAACGCAGCTATCTAACAGAACGGTTGTCAATGTGTGCACTCAACTTCCAGAGTTAAACCCGTGTGTGGATTCAGCAGTCTGCAGAGACTTTCTCTGCAGAGTCCCAAAACAGGCGTTTTCAGCCCATTACCGGCATATGGAAGAAACAGCAGTAAGCACAGGGAAATATCTGCTTCTAAATCCAAAACGCAGCTATCTAACAGAACGGTTGTCAATGTGTGCACTCAACTTCCAGAGTTAAACCCGTGTGTGGATTCAGCAGTCTGCAGAGACTTTCTCTGCAGAGTCCCAAAACAGGCGTTTTCAGCCCATTACCGGCATATGGAAGAAACAGCAGTAAGCACAGGGAAATATCTGCTTCTAAATCCAAAACGCAGCTATCTAACAGAACGGTTGTCAATGTGTGCACTCAACTTCCAGAGTTAAACCCGTGTGTGGATTCAGCAGTCTGCAAACACTTTCTCTGCAGAGTCCCAAAACAGGCGTTTTCAGCCCATTACCGGCATATGGAAGAAACAGCAGTAAGCACAGGGAAATATCTGCTTCTAAATCCAAAACGCAGCTATCTAACAGAACGGTTGTCAATGTGTGCACTCAACTTCCAGAGTTAAACCCGTGTGTGGATTCAGCAGTCTGCAGAGACTTTCTCTGCAGAGTCCCAAAACAGGCGTTTTCAGCCCATTACCGGCATATGGAAGAAACAGCAGTAAGCACAGGGAAATATCTGCTTCTAAATCCAAAACGCAGCTATCTAACAGAACGGTTGTCAATGTGTGCACTCAACTTCCAGAGTTAAACCCGTGTGTGGATTCAGCAGTCTGCAAACACTTTCTCTGCAGAGTCCCAAAACAGGCGTTTTCAGCCCATTACCGGCATATGGAAGAAACAGCAGTAAGCACAGGGAAATATCTGCTTCTAAATCCAAAACGCAGCTATCTAACAGAACGGTTGTCAATGTGTGCACTCAACTTCCAGAGTTAAACCCGTGTGTGGATTCAGCAGTCTGCAGAGACTTTCTCTGCAGAGTCCCAAAACAGGCGTTTTCAGCCCATTACCGGCATATGGAAGAAACAGCAGTAAGCACAGGGAAATATCTGCTTCTAAATCCAAAACGCAGCTATCTAACAGAACGGTTGTCAATGTGTGCACGCAACTTCCAGAGTTAAACCCGTGTGTGGATTCAGCAGTCTGCAAACACTTTCTCTGCAGAGTCCCAAAACAGGCGTTTTCAGCCCAATACCGGCATATGGAAGAAACAGCAGTAAGCACAGGGAAATATCTGCTTCTAAATCCAAAACGCAGCTATCTAACAGAACGGTTGTCAATGTGTGCACTCAACTTCCAGAGTTAAACCCGTGTGTGGATTCAGCAGTCTGCAAACACTTTCTCTGCGGAGTCCAAAACAGGCGTTTTCAGCCCATTACCGGCATATGGAAGAAGCAGCAGTAAGCACAGGGAAATATCTGCTTCTAAATCCAAAACGCAGCTATCTAACAGAACGGTTGTCAATGTGTGCACTCAACTTCCAGAGTTAAACCCGTGTGTGGATTCAGCAGTCTGCAAACACTTTCTCTGCAGAGTCCCAAAACAGGCGTTTTCAGCCCATTACCGGCATATGGAAGAAACAGCAGTAAGCACAGGGAAATATCTGCTTCTAAATCCAAAACGCAGCTATCTAACAGAACGGTTGTCAATGTGTGCACTCAACTTCCAGAGTTAAACCCGTGTGTGGATTCAGCAGTCTGCAAACACTTTCTCTGCAGAGTCCCAAAACAGGCGTTTTCAGCCCATTACCGGCATATGGAAGAAACAGCAGTAAGCACAGGGAAATATCTGCTTCTAAATCCAAAACGCAGCTATCTAACAGAACGGTTGTCAATGTGTGCACTCAACTTCCAGAGTTAAACCCGTGTGTGGATTCAGCAGTCTGCAAACACTTTCTCTGCAGAGTCCCAAAACAGGCGTTTTCAGCCCATTACCGGCATATGGAAGAAACAGCAGTAAGCACAGGGAAATATCTGCTTCTAAATCCAAAACGCAGCTATCTAACAGAACGGTTGTCAATGTGTGCACTCAACTTCCAGAGTTAAACCCGTGTGTGGATTCAGCAGTCTGCAGAGACTTTCTCTGCAGAGTCCCAAAACAGGCGTTTTCAGCCCATTACCGGCATATGGAAGAAACAGCAGTAAGCACAGGGAAATATCTGCTTCTAAATCCAAAACGCAGCTATCTAACAGAACGGTTGTCAATGTGTGCACTCAACTTCCAGAGTTAAACCCGTGTGTGGATTCAGCAGTCTGCAAACACTTTCTCTGCAGAGTCCCAAAACAGGCGTTTTCAGCCCATTACCGGCATATGGAAGAAACAGCAGTAAGCACAGGGAAATATCTGCTTCTAAATCCAAAACGCAGCTATCTAACAGAACGGTTGTCAATGTGTGCACTCAACTTCCAGAGTTAAACCCGTGTGTGGATTCAGCAGTCTGCAGAGACTTTCTCTGCAGAGTCCCAAAACAGGCGTTTTCAGCCCATTACCGGCATATGGAAGAAACAGCAGTAAGCACAGGGAAATATCTGCTTCTAAATCCAAAACGCAGCTATCTAACAGAACGGTTGTCAATGTGTGCACTCAACTTCCAGAGTTAAACCCGTGTGTGGATTCAGCAGTCTGCAAACACTTTCTCTGCAGAGTCCCAAAACAGGCGTTTTCAGCCCATTACCGGCATATGGAAGAAACAGCAGTAAGCACAGGGAAATATCTGCTTCTAAATCCAAAACGCAGCTATCTAACAGAACGGTTGTCAATGTGTGCACTCAACTTCCAGAGTTAAACCCGTGTGTGGATTCAGCAGTCTGCAAACACTTTCTCTGCAGAGTCCCAAAACAGGCGTTTTCAGCCCATTACCGGCATATGGAAGAAACAGCAGTAAGCACAGGGAAATATCTGCTTCTAAATCCAAAACGCAGCTATCTAACAGAACGGTTGTCAATGTGTGCACTCAACTTCCAGAGTTAAACCCGTGTGTGGATTCAGCAGTCTGCAGAGACTTTCTCTGCAGAGTCCCAAAACAGGCGTTTTCAGCCCATTACCGGCATATGGAAGAAACAGCAGTAAGCACAGGGAAATATCTGCTTCTAAATCCAAAACGCAGCTATCTAACAGAACGGTTGTCAATGTGTGCACTCAACTTCCAGAGTTAAACCCGTGTGTGGATTCAGCAGTCTGCAAACACTTTCTCTGCAGAGTCCCAAAACAGGCGTTTTCAGCCCATTACCGGCATATGGAAGAAACAGCAGTAAGCACAGGGAAATATCTGCTTCTAAATCCAAAACGCAGCTATCTAACAGAACGGTTGTCAATGTGTGCACTCAACTTCCAGAGTTAAACCCGTGTGTGGAATCAACAGCCTGCAGAGACTTTCTCTGCAGAGTCCCAAAACAGGCGTTTTCAGCCCATTACCGGCATATGGAAGAAACAGCAGTAAGCACAGGGAAATATCTGCTTCTAAATCCAAAACGCAGCTATCTAACAGAACGGTTGTCAATGTGTGCACTCAACTTCCAGAGTTAAACCCGTGTGTGGATTCAGCAGTCTGCAAACACTTTCTCTGCAGAGTCCCAAAACAGGCGTTTTCAGCCCATTACCGGCATATGGAAGAAGCAGCAGTAAGCACAGGGAAATATCTGCTTCTAAATCCAAAACGCAGCTATCTAACAGAACGGTTGTCAATGTGTGCACTCAACTTCCAGAGTTAAACCCGTGTGTGGTTTGAGCAGTCTGCAAACACTTTCTCTGCAGAGTCCCAAAACAGGCGTTTTCAGCCCATTACCGGCATATGGAAGAAACAGCAGTAAGCACAGTGAGATATCTGCTTCTAAATCCAAAACGCAGCTATCTAACAGAACGGTTGTCAATGTGTGCACTCAACTTCCAGAGTTAAACCCGTGTGTGGATTCAGCAGCCTGCAGAGACTTTCTCTGCAGAGTCCCAAAACAGGCGTTTTCAGCCCATTACCGGCATATGGAAGAAACAGCAGTAAGCACAGGGAAATATCTGCTTCTAAATCCAAAACGCAGCTATCTAACAGAACGGTTGTCAATGTGTGCACTCAACTTCCAGAGTTAAACCCGTGTGTGGATTCAGCAGTCTGCAAACACTTTCTCTGCAGAGTCCCAAAACAGGCGTTTTCAGCCCATTACCGGCATATGGAAGAAACAGCAGTAAGCACAGGGAAATATCTGCTTCTAAATCCAAAACGCAGCTATCTAACAGAACGGTTGTCAATGTGTGCACTCAACTTCCAGAGTTAAACCCGTGTGTGGATTCAGCAGTATGCAGAGACTTTCTCTGCAGAGTCCCAAAACAGGCGTTTTCAGCCCATTACCGGCATATGGAAGAAACAGCAGTAAGCACAGGGAAATATCTGCTTCTAAATCCAAAACGCAGCTATCTAACAGAACGGTTGTCAATGTGTGCACTCAACTTCCAGAGTTAAACCCGTGTGTGGATTCAGCAGCCTGCAGAGACTTTCTCTGCAGAGTCCCAAAACAGGCGTTTTCAGCCCATTACCGGCATATGGAAGAAACAGCAGTAAGCACAGGGAAATATCTGCTTCTAAATCCAAAACGCAGCTATCTAACAGAACGGTTGTCAATGTGTGCACTCAACTTCCAGAGTTAAACCCGTGTGTGGATTCAGCAGTCTGCAAACACTTTCTCTGCAGAGTCGAAAAACAGGCGTTTTCAGCCCATTACCGGCATATGGAAGAAACAGCAGTAAGCACAGGGAAATATCTGCTTCTAAATCCAAAACGCAGCTATCTAACAGAACGGTTGTCAATGTGTGCACTCAACTTCCAGAGTTAAACCCCTGTGTGGATTCAGCAGTCTGCAAACACTTTCTCTGCAGAGTCCCAAAACAGGCGTTTTCAGCCCATTACCGGCATATGGAAGAAACAGCAGTAAGCACAGGGAAATATCTGCTTCTAAATCCAAAACGCAGCTATCTAACAGAACGGTTGTCAATGTGTGCACTCAACTTCCAGAGTTAAACCCGTGTGTGGATTCAGCAGTCTGCAGAGACTTTCTCTGCAGAGTCCCAAAACAGGCGTTTTCAGCCCATTACCGGCATATGGAAGAAACAGCAGTAAGCACAGGGAAATATCTGCTTCTAAATCCAAAACGCAGCTATCTAACAGAACGGTTGTCAATGTGTGCACTCAACTTCCAGAGTTAAACCCGTGTGTGGATTCAGCAGTCTGCAAACACTTTCTCTGCAGAGTCCCAAAACAGGCGTTTTCAGCCCATTACCGGCATATGGAAGAAACAGCAGTAAGCACAGGGAAATATCTGCTTCTAAATCCAAAACGCAGCTATCTAACAGAACGGTTGTCAATGTGTGCACTCAACTTCCAGAGTTAAACCCGTGTGTGGTTTCAGCAGTCTGCAAACACTTTCTCTGCAGAGTCCCAAAACAGGCGTTTTCAGCCCATTACCGGCATATGGAAGAAACAGCAGTAAGCACAGTGAAATATCTGCTTCTAAATCCAAAACGCAGCTATCTAACAGAACGGTTGTCAATGTGTGCACTCAACTTCCAGAGTTAAACCCGTGTGTGGATTCAGCAGCCTGCAGAGACTTTCTCTGCAGAGTCCCAAAACAGGCGTTTTCAGCCCATTACCGGCATATGGAAGAAACAGCAGTAAGCACAGGGAAATATCTGCTTCTAAATCCAAAACGCAGCTATCTAACAGAACGGTTGTCAATGTGTGCACTCAACTTCCAGAGTTAAACCCGTGTGTGGATTCAGCAGTCTGCAAACACTTTCTCTGCAGAGTCCCAAAACAGGCGTTTTCAGCCCATTACCGGCATATGGAAGAAACAGCAGTAAGCACAGGGAAATATCTGCTTCTAAATCCAAAACGCAGCTATCTAACAGAACGGTTGTCAATGTGTGCACTCAACTTCCAGAGTTAAACCCGTGTGTGGATTCAGCAGTCTGCAAACACTTTCTCTGCAGAGTCCCAAAACAGGCGTTTTCAGCCCATTACCGGCATATGGAAGAAACAGCAGTAAGCACAGGGAAATATCTGCTTCTAAATCCAAAACGCAGCTATCTAACAGAACGGTTGTCAATGTGTGCACTCAACTTCCAGAGTTAAACCCGTGTGTGGATTCAGCAGTCTGCAAACACTTTCTCTGCAGAGTTCCAAAACAGGCGTTTTCAGCCCATTACCGGCATATGGAAGAAGCAGCAGTAAGCACAGGGAAATATCTGCTTCTAAATCCAAAACGCAGCTATCTAACAGAATGGTTGTCAATGTGTGCACTCAACTTCCAGAGTTAAACCCGTGTGTGGATTCAGCAGTCTGCAGAGACTTTCTCTGCAGAGTCCCAAAACAGGCGTTTTCAGCCCATTACCGGCATATGGAAGAAACAGCAGTAAGCACAGGGAAATATCTGCTTCTAAATCCAAAACGCAGCTATCTAACAGAACGGTTGTCAATGTGTGCACTCAACTTCCAGAGTTAAACCCGTGTGTGGATTCAGCAGTCTGCAAACACTTTCTCTGCAGAGTTCCAAAACAGGCGTTTTCAGCCCATTACCGGCATATGGAAGAAACAGCAGTAAGCACAGGGAAATATCTGCTTCTAAATCCAAAACGCAGCTATCTAACAGAACGGTTGTCAATGTGTGCACTCAACTTCCAGAGTTAAACCCGTGTGTGGAATCAACAGCCTGCAGAGACTTTCTCTGCAGAGTCCCAAAACAGGCGTTTTCAGCCCATTACCGGCATATGGAAGAAACAGCAGTAAGCACAGGGAAATATCTGCTTCTAAATCCAAAACGCAGCTATCTAACAGAACGGTTGTCAATGTGTGCACTCAACTTCCAGAGTTAAACCCGTGTGTGGATTCAGCAGTCTGCAAACACTTTCTCTGCAGAGTCCCAAAACAGGCGTTTTCAGCCCATTACCGGCATATGGAAGAAGCAGCAGTAAGCACAGGGAAATATCTGCTTCTAAATCCAAAACGCAGCTATCTAACAGAACGGTTGTCAATGTGTGCACTCAACTTCCAGAGTTAAACCCGTGTGTGGTTTGAGCAGTCTGCAAACACTTTCTCTGCAGAGTCCCAAAACAGGCGTTTTCAGCCCATTACCGGCATATGGAAGAAACAGCAGTAAGCACAGTGAGATATCTGCTTCTAAATCCAAAACGCAGCTATCTAACAGAACGGTTGTCAATGTGTGCACTCAACTTCCAGAGTTAAACCCGTGTGTGGATTCAGCAGCCTGCAGAGACTTTCTCTGCAGAGTCCCAAAACAGGCGTTTTCAGCCCATTACCGGCATATGGAAGAAACAGCAGTAAGCACAGGGAAATATCTGCTTCTAAATCCAAAACGCAGCTATCTAACAGAACGGTTGTCAATGTGTGCACTCAACTTCCAGAGTTAAACCCGTGTGTGGATTCAGCAGTCTGCAAACACTTTCTCTGCAGAGTCCCAAAACAGGCGTTTTCAGCCCATTACCGGCATATGGAAGAAACAGCAGTAAGCACAGGGAAATATCTGCTTCTAAATCCAAAACGCAGCTATCTAACAGAACGGTTGTCAATGTGTGCACTCAACTTCCAGAGTTAAACCCGTGTGTGGATTCAGCAGTCTGCAGAGACTTTCTCTGCAGAGTCCCAAAACAGGCGTTTTCAGCCCATTACCGGCATATGGAAGAAACAGCAGTAAGCACAGGGAAATATCTGCTTCTAAATCCAAAACGCAGCTATCTAACAGAACGGTTGTCAATGTGTGCACTCAACTTCCAGAGTTAAACCCGTGTGTGGATTCAGCAGCCTGCAGAGACTTTCTCTGCAGAGTCCCAAAACAGGCGTTTTCAGCCCATTACCGGCATATGGAAGAAACAGCAGTAAGCACAGGGAAATATCTGCTTCTAAATCCAAAACGCAGCTATCTAACAGAACGGTTGTCAATGTGTGCACTCAACTTCCAGAGTTAAACCCGTGTGTGGATTCAGCAGTCTGCAAACACTTTCTCTGCAGAGTCGAAAAACAGGCGTTTTCAGCCCATTACCGGCATATGGAAGAAACAGCAGTAAGCACAGGGAAATATCTGCTTCTAAATCCAAAACGCAGCTATCTAACAGAACGGTTGTCAATGTGTGCACTCAACTTCCAGAGTTAAACCCGTGTGTGGATTCAGCAGTCTGCAAACACTTTCTCTGCAGAGTCCCAAAACAGGCGTTTTCAGCCCAATACCGGCATATGGAAGAAACAGCAGTAAGCACAGGGAAATATCTGCTTCTAAATCCAAAACGCAGCTATCTAACAGAACGGTTGTCAATGTGTGCACTCAACTTCCAGAGTTAAACCCGTGTGTGGTTTGAGCAGTCTGCAAACACTTTCTCTGCGGAGTCCAAAACAGGCGTTTTCAGCCCATTACCGGCATATGGAAGAAGCAGCAGTAAGCACAGGGAAATATCTGCTTCTAAATCCAAAACGCAGCTATCTAACAGAACGGTTGTCAATGTGTGCACTCAACTTCCAGAGTTAAACCCGTGTGTGGATTCAGCAGTCTGCAAACACTTTCTCTGCAGAGTCCCAAAACAGGCGTTTTCAGCCCATTACCGGCATATGGAAGAAACAGCAGTAAGCACAGGGAAATATCTGCTTCTAAATCCAAAACGCAGCTATCTAACAGAACGGTTGTCAATGTGTGCACTCAACTTCCAGAGTTAAACCCGTGTGTGGATTCAGCAGTCTGCAGAGACTTTCTCTGCAGAGTCCCAAAACAGGCGTTTTCAGCCCATTACCGGCATATGGAAGAAACAGCAGTAAGCACAGGGAAATATCTGCTTCTAAATCCAAAACGCAGCTATCTAACAGAACGGTTGTCAATGTGTGCACTCAACTTCCAGAGTTAAACCCGTGTGTGGATTCAGCAGTCTGCAAACACTTTCTCTGCAGAGTCCCAAAACAGGCGTTTTCAGCCCATTACCGGCATATGGAAGAAACAGCAGTAAGCACAGGGAAATATCTGCTTCTAAATCCAAAACGCAGCTATCTAACAGAACGGTTGTCAATGTGTGCACTCAACTTCCAGAGTTAAACCCGTGTGTGGATTCAGCAGTCTGCAAACACTTTCTCTGCAGAGTTCCAAAACAGGCGTTTTCAGCCCATTACCGGCATATGGAAGAAGCAGCAGTAAGCACAGGGAAATATCTGCTTCTAAATCCAAAACGCAGCTATCTAACAGAATGGTTGTCAATGTGTGCACTCAACTTCCAGAGTTAAACCCGTTTGTGGATTCAGCAGTCTGCAGAGACTTTCTCTGCAGAGTCACAAAACAGGCGTTTTCAGCCCATTACCGGCATATGGAAGAAACAGCAGTAAGCACAGGGAAATATCTGCTTCTAAATCCAAAACGCAGCTATCTAACAGAACGGTTGTCAATGTGTGCACTCAACTTCCAGAGTTAAACCCGTGTGTGGATTCAGCAGTCTGCAAACACTTTCTCTGCAGAGTCCAAAACAGGCGTTTTCAGCCCATTACCGGCATATGGAAGAAGCAGCAGTAAGCACAGGGAAATATCTGCTTCTAAATCCAAAACGCAGCTATCTAACAGAACGGTTGTCAATGTGTGCACTCAACTTCCAGAGTTAAACCCGTGTGTGGATTCAGCAGTCTGCAGAGACTTTCTCTGCAGAGTCCCAAAACAGGCGTTTTCAGCCCATTACCGGCATATGGAAGAAACAGCAGTAAGCACAGGGAAATATCTGCTTCTAAATCCAAAACGCAGCTATCTAACAGAACGGTTGTCAATGTGTGCACTCAACTTCCAGAGTTAAACCCGTGTGTGGATTCAGCAGTCTGCAAACACTTTCTCTGCAGAGTCCCAAAACAGGCGTTTTCAGCCCATTACCGGCATATGGAAGAAACAGCAGTAAGCACAGGGAAATATCTGCTTCTAAATCCAAAACGCAGCTATCTAACAGAACGGTTGTCAATGTGTGCACTCAACTTCCAGAGTTAAACCCGTGTGTGGATTCAGCAGTCTGCAAACACTTTCTCTGCAGAGTCCCAAAACAGGCGTTTTCAGCCCATTACCGGCATATGGAAGAAACAGCAGTAAGCACAGGGAAATATCTGCTTCTAAATCCAAAACGCAGCTATCTAACAGAACGGTTGTCAATGTGTGCACTCAACTTCCAGAGTTAAACCCGTGTGTGGATTCAGCAGTCTGCAAACACTTTCTCTGCAGAGTCCCAAAACAGGCGTTTTCAGCCCATTACCGGCATATGGAAGAAACAGCAGTAAGCACAGGGAAATATCTGCTTCTAAATCCAAAACGCAGCTATCTAACAGAACGGTTGTCAATGTGTGCACTCAACTTCCAGAGTTAAACCCGTGTGTGGATTCAGCAGTCTGCAGAGACTTTCTCTGCAGAGTCCCAAAACAGGCGTTTTCAGCCCATTACCGGCATATGGAAGAAACAGCAGTAAGCACAGGGAAATATCTGCTTCTAAATCCAAAACGCAGCTATCTAACAGAACGGTTGTCAATGTGTGCACTCAACTTCCAGAGTTAAACCCGTGTGTGGATTCAGCAGTCTGCAAACACTTTCTCTGCAGAGTCCCAAAACAGGCGTTTTCAGCCCATTACCGGCATATGGAAGAAACAGCAGTAAGCACAGGGAAATATCTGCTTCTAAATCCAAAACGCAGCTATCTAACAGAACGGTTGTCAATGTGTGCACTCAACTTCCAGAGTTAAACCCGTGTGTGGATTCAGCAGTCTGCAAACACTTTCTCTGCAGAGTCGAAAAACAGGCGTTTTCAGCCCATTACCGGCATATGGAAGAAACAGCAGTAAGCACAGGGAAATATCTGCTTCTAAATCCAAAACGCAGCTATCTAACAGAACGGTTGTCAATGTGTGCACTCAACTTCCAGAGTTAAACCCGTGTGTGGATTCAGCAGTCTGCAAACACTTTCTCTGCAGAGTCCCAAAACAGGCGTTTTCAGCCCATTACCGGCATATGGAAGAAACAGCAGTAAGCACAGGGAAATATCTGCTTCTAAATCCAAAACGCAGCTATCTAACAGAACGGTTGTCAATGTGTGCACTCAACTTCCAGAGTTAAACCCGTGTGTGGATTCAGCAGTCTGCAGAGACTTTCTCTGCAGAGTCCCAAAACAGGCGTTTTCAGCCCATTACCGGCATATGGAAGAAACAGCAGTAAGCACAGGGAAATATCTGCTTCTAAATCCAAAACGCAGCTATCTAACAGAACGGTTGTCAATGTGTGCACTCAACTTCCAGAGTTAAACCCGTGTGTGGATTCAGCAGTCTGCAGAGACTTTCTCTGCAGAGTCCCAAAACAGGCGTTTTCAGCCCATTACCGGCATATGGAAGAAACAGCAGTAAGCACAGGGAAATATCTGCTTCTAAATCCAAAACGCAGCTATCTAACAGAACGGTTGTCAATGTGTGCACTCAACTTCCAGAGTTAAACCCGTGCGTGGATTCAGCAGTCTGCAAACACTTTCTCTGCAGAGTCCCAAAACAGGCGTTTTCAGCCCATTACCGGCATATGGAAGAAACAGCAGTAAGCACAGGGAAATATCTGCTTCTAAATCCAAAACGCAGCTATCTAACAGAACGGTTGTCAATGTGTGCACTCAACTTCCAGAGTTAAACCCGTGTGTGGATTCAGCAGTCTGCAGAGACTTTCTCTGCAGAGTCCCAAAACAGGCGTTTTCAGCCCATTACCGGCATATGGAAGAAACAGCAGTAAGCACAGGGAAATATCTGCTTCTAAATCCAAAACGCAGCTATCTAACAGAACGGTTGTCAATGTGTGCACTCAACTTCCAGAGTTAAACCCGTGTGTGGATTCAGCAGTCTGCAAACACTTTCTCTGCAGAGTCCCAAAACAGGCGTTTTCAGCCCATTACCGGCATATGGAAGAAACAGCAGTAAGCACAGGGAAATATCTGCTTCTAAATCCAAAACGCAGCTATCTAACAGAACGGTTGTCAATGTGTGCACTCAACTTCCAGAGTTAAACCCGTGTGTGGATTCAGCAGTCTGCAGAGACTTTCTCTGCAGAGTCCCAAAACAGGCGTTTTCAGCCCATTACCGGCATATGGAAGAAACAGCAGTAAGCACAGGGAAATATCTGCTTCTAAATCCAAAACGCAGCTATCTAACAGAACGGTTGTCAATGTGTGCACTCAACTTCCAGAGTTAAACCCGTGTGTGGATTCAGCAGTCTGCAAACACTTTCTCTGCAGAGTCCCAAAACAGGCGTTTTCAGCCCATTACCGGCATATGGAAGAAACAGCAGTAAGCACAGGGAAATATCTGCTTCTAAATCCAAAACGCAGCTATCTAACAGAACGGTTGTCAATGTGTGCACTCAACTTCCAGAGTTAAACCCGTGTGTGGATTCAGCAGTCTGCAAACACTTTCTCTGCAGAGTCCCAAAACAGGCGTTTTCAGCCCATTACCGGCATATGGAAGAAACAGCAGTCAGCACAGGGAAATATCTGCTTCTAAATCCAAAACGCAGCTATCTAACAGAACGGTTGTCAATGTGTGCACTCAACTTCCAGAGTTAAACCCGTGTGTGGATTCAGCAGTCTGCAAACACTTTCTCTGCAGAGTCCCAAAACAGGCGTTTTCAGCCCATTACCGGCATATGGAAGAAACAGCAGTAAGCACAGGGAAATATCTGCTTCTAAATCCAAAACGCAGCTATCTAACAGAACGGTTGTCAATGTGTGCACTCAACTTCCAGAGTTAAACCCGTGTGTGGATTCAGCAGTCTGCAGAGACTTTCTCTGCAGAGTCCCAAAACAGGCGTTTTCAGCCCATTACCGGCATATGGAAGAAACAGCAGTAAGCACAGGGAAATATCTGCTTCTAAATCCAAAACGCAGCTATCTAACAGAACGGTTGTCAATGTGTGCACGCAACTTGCAGAGTTAAACCCGTGTGTGGATTCAGCAGTCTGCAAACACTTTCTCTGCAGAGTCCCAAAACAGGCGTTTTCAGCCCAATACCGGCATATGGAAGAAACAGCAGTAAGCACAGGGAAATATCTGCTTCTAAATCCAAAACGCAGCTATCTAACAGAACGGTTGTCAATGTGTGCACTCAACTTCCAGAGTTAAACCCGTGTGTGGATTCAGCAGTCTGCAAACACTTTCTCTGCGGAGTCCAAAACAGGCGTTTTCAGCCCATTACCGGCATATGGAAGAAGCAGCAGTAAGCACAGGGAAATATCTGCTTCTAAATCCAAAACGCAGCTATCTAACAGAACGGTTGTCAATGTGTGCACTCAACTTCCAGAGTTAAACCCGTGTGTGGATTCAGCAGTCTGCAAACACTTTCTCTGCAGAGTCCCAAAACAGGCGTTTTCAGCCCATTACCGGCATATGGAAGAAACAGCAGTAAGCACAGGGAAATATCTGCTTCTAAATCCAAAACGCAGCTATCTAACAGAACGGTTGTCAATGTGTGCACTCAACTTCCAGAGTTAAACCCGTGTGTGGATTCAGCAGTCTGCAAACACTTTCTCTGCAGAGTCGAAAAACAGGCGTTTTCAGCCCATTACCGGCATATGGAAGAAACAGCAGTAAGCACAGGGAAATATCTGCTTCTAAATCCAAAACGCAGCTATCTAACAGAACGGTTGTCAATGTGTGCACTCAACTTCCAGAGTTAAACCCGTGTGTGGATTCAGCAGTCTGCAAACACTTTCTCTGCAGAGTCCAAAACAGGCGTTTTCAGCCCATTACCGGCATATGGAAGAAGCAGCAGTAAGCACAGGGAAATATCTGCTTCTAAATCCAAAACGCAGCTATCTAACAGAACGGTTGTCAATGTGTGCACTCAACTTCCAGAGTTAAACCCGTGTGTGGATTCAGCAGTCTGCAGAGACTTTCTCTGCAGAGTCCCAAAACAGGCGTTTTCAGCCCATTACCGGCATATGGAAGAAACAGCAGTAAGCACAGGGAAATATCTGCTTCTAAATCCAAAACGCAGCTATCTAACAGAACGGTTGTCAATGTGTGCACTCAACTTCCAGAGTTAAACCCGTGTGTGGATTCAGCAGTCTGCAGAGACTTTCTCTGCAGAGTCCCAAAACAGGCGTTTTCAGCCCATTACCGGCATATGGAAGAAACAGCAGTAAGCACAGGGAAATATCTGCTTCTAAATCCAAAACGCAGCTATCTAACAGAACGGTTGTCAATGTGTGCACTCAACTTCCAGAGTTAAACCCGTGTGTGGATTCAGCAGTCTGCAGAGACTTTCTCTGCAGAGTCCCAAAACAGGCGTTTTCAGCCCATTACCGGCATATGGAAGAAACAGCAGTAAGCACAGGGAAATATCTGCTTCTAAATCCAAAACGCAGCTATCTAACAGAACGGTTGTCAATGTGTGCACTCAACTTCCAGAGTTAAACCCGTGTGTGGATTCAGCAGTCTGCAAACACTTTCTCTGCAGAGTCCCAAAACAGGCGTTTTCAGCCCATTACCGGCATATGGAAGAAACAGCAGTAAGCACAGGGAAATATCTGCTTCTAAATCCAAAACGCAGCTATCTAACAGAACGGTTGTCAATGTGTGCACTCAACTTCCAGAGTTAAACCCGTGTGTGGATTCAGCAGTCTGCAAACACTTTCTCTGCAGAGTCGAAAAACAGGCGTTTTCAGCCCATTACCGGCATATGGAAGAAACAGCAGTAAGCACAGGGAAATATCTGCTTCTAAATCCAAAACGCAGCTATCTAACAGAACGGTTGTCAATGTGTGCACTCAACTTCCAGAGTTAAACCCGTGTGTGGATTCAGCAGTCTGCAAACACTTTCTCTGCAGAGTCCCAAAACAGGCGTTTTCAGCCCATTACCGGCATATGGAAGAAACAGCAGTAAGCACAGGGAAATATCTGCTTCTAAATCCAAAACGCAGCTATCTAACAGAACGGTTGTCAATGTGTGCACTCAACTTCCAGAGTTAAACCCGTGTGTGGATTCAGCAGTCTGCAGAGACTTTCTCTGCAGAGTCCCAAAACAGGCGTTTTCAGCCCATTACCGGCATATGGAAGAAACAGCAGTAAGCACAGGGAAATATCTGCTTCTAAATCCAAAACGCAGCTATCTAACAGAACGGTTGTCAATGTGTGCACTCAACTTCCAGAGTTAAACCCGTGTGTGGATTCAGCAGTCTGCAGAGACTTTCTCTGCAGAGTCCCAAAACAGGCGTTTTCAGCCCATTACCGGCATATGGAAGAAACAGCAGTAAGCACAGGGAAATATCTGCTTCTAAATCCAAAACGCAGCTATCTAACAGAACGGTTGTCAATGTGTGCACTCAACTTCCAGAGTTAAACCCGTGCGTGGATTCAGCAGTCTGCAAACACTTTCTCTGCAGAGTCCCAAAACAGGCGTTTTCAGCCCATTACCGGCATATGGAAGAAACAGCAGTAAGCACAGGGAAATATCTGCTTCTAAATCCAAAACGCAGCTATCTAACAGAACGGTTGTCAATGTGTGCACTCAACTTCCAGAGTTAAACCCGTGTGTGGATTCAGCAGTCTGCAGAGACTTTCTCTGCAGAGTCCCAAAACAGGCGTTTTCAGCCCATTACCGGCATATGGAAGAAACAGCAGTAAGCACAGGGAAATATCTGCTTCTAAATCCAAAACGCAGCTATCTAACAGAACGGTTGTCAATGTGTGCACTCAACTTCCAGAGTTAAACCCGTGTGTGGATTCAGCAGTCTGCAAACACTTTCTCTGCAGAGTCCCAAAACAGGCGTTTTCAGCCCATTACCGGCATATGGAAGAAACAGCAGTAAGCACAGGGAAATATCTGCTTCTAAATCCAAAACGCAGCTATCTAACAGAACGGTTGTCAATGTGTGCACTCAACTTCCAGAGTTAAACCCGTGTGTGGATTCAGCAGTCTGCAGAGACTTTCTCTGCAGAGTCCCAAAACAGGCGTTTTCAGCCCATTACCGGCATATGGAAGAAACAGCAGTAAGCACAGGGAAATATCTGCTTCTAAATCCAAAACGCAGCTATCTAACAGAACGGTTGTCAATGTGTGCACTCAACTTCCAGAGTTAAACCCGTGTGTGGATTCAGCAGTCTGCAAACACTTTCTCTGCAGAGTCCCAAAACAGGCGTTTTCAGCCCATTACCGGCATATGGAAGAAACAGCAGTAAGCACAGGGAAATATCTGCTTCTAAATCCAAAACGCAGCTATCTAACAGAACGGTTGTCAATGTGTGCACTCAACTTCCAGAGTTAAACCCGTGTGTGGATTCAGCAGTCTGCAAACACTTTCTCTGCAGAGTCCCAAAACAGGCGTTTTCAGCCCATTACCGGCATATGGAAGAAACAGCAGTCAGCACAGGGAAATATCTGCTTCTAAATCCAAAACGCAGCTATCTAACAGAACGGTTGTCAATGTGTGCACTCAACTTCCAGAGTTAAACCCGTGTGTGGATTCAGCAGTCTGCAAACACTTTCTCTGCAGAGTCCCAAAACAGGCGTTTTCAGCCCATTACCGGCATATGGAAGAAACAGCAGTAAGCACAGGGAAATATCTGCTTCTAAATCCAAAACGCAGCTATCTAACAGAACGGTTGTCAATGTGTGCACTCAACTTCCAGAGTTAAACCCGTGTGTGGATTCAGCAGTCTGCAGAGACTTTCTCTGCAGAGTCCCAAAACAGGCGTTTTCAGCCCATTACCGGCATATGGAAGAAACAGCAGTAAGCACAGGGAAATATCTGCTTCTAAATCCAAAACGCAGCTATCTAACAGAACGGTTGTCAATGTGTGCACTCAACTTGCAGAGTTAAACCCGTGTGTGGATTCAGCAGTCTGCAAACACTTTCTCTGCAGAGTCCCAAAACAGGCGTTTTCAGCCCAATACCGGCATATGGAAGAAACAGCAGTAAGCACAGGGAAATATCTGCTTCTAAATCCAAAACGCAGCTATCTAACAGAACGGTTGTCAATGTGTGCACTCAACTTCCAGAGTTAAACCCGTGTGTGGATTCAGCAGTCTGCAAACACTTTCTCTGCGGAGTCCAAAACAGGCGTTTTCAGCCCATTACCGGCATATGGAAGAAGCAGCAGTAAGCACAGGGAAATATCTGCTTCTAAATCCAAAACGCAGCTATCTAACAGAACGGTTGTCAATGTGTGCACTCAACTTCCAGAGTTAAACCCGTGTGTGGATTCAGCAGTCTGCAAACACTTTCTCTGCAGAGTCCCAAAACAGGCGTTTTCAGCCCATTACCGGCATATGGAAGAAACAGCAGTAAGCACAGGGAAATATCTGCTTCTAAATCCAAAACCCAGCTATCTAACAGAACGGTTGTCAATGTGTGCACTCAACTTCCAGAGTTAAACCCGTGTGTGGATTCAGCAGTCTGCAAACACTTTCTCTGCAGAGTCCCAAAACAGGCGTTTTCAGCCCATTACCGGCATATGGAAGAAACAGCAGTAAGCACAGGGAAATATCTGCTTCTAAATCCAAAACGCAGCTATCTAACAGAACGGTTGTGAATGTGTGCACTCAACTTCCAGAGTTAAACCCGTGTGTGGATTCAGCAGTCTGCAAACACTTTCTCTGCAGAGTCCCAAAACAGGCGTTTTCAGCCCATTACCGGCATATGGAAGAAACAGCAGTAAGCACAGGGAAATATCTGCTTCTAAATCCAAAACGCAGCTATCTAACAGAACGGTTGTCAATGTGTGCACTCAACTTCCAGAGTTAAACCCGTGTGTGGATTCAGCAGTCTGCAGAGACTTTCTCTGCAGAGTCCCAAAACAGGCGTTTTCAGCCCATTACCGGCATATGGAAGAAACAGCAGTAAGCACAGGGAAATATCTGCTTCTAAATCCAAAACGCAGCTATCTAACAGAACGGTTGTCAATGTGTGCACTCAACTTCCAGAGTTAAACCCGTGTGTGGATTCAGCAGTCTGCAAACACTTTCTCTGCAGAGTCCCAAAACAGGCGTTTTCAGCCCATTACCGGCATATGGAAGAAACAGCAGTAAGCACAGGGAAATATCTGCTTCTAAATCCAAAACGCAGCTATCTAACAGAACGGTTGTCAATGTGTGCACTCAACTTCCAGAGTTAAACCCGTGTGTGGAATCAACAGCCTGCAGAGACTTTCTCTGCAGAGTCCCAAAACAGGCGTTTTCAGCCCATTACCGGCATATGGAAGAAACAGCAGTAAGCACAGGGAAATATCTGCTTCTAAATCCAAAACGCAGCTATCTAACAGAACGGTTGTCAATGTGTGCACTCAACTTCCAGAGTTAAACCCGTGTGTGGATTCAGCAGTCTGCAAACACTTTCTCTGCAGAGTCCCAAAACAGGCGTTTTCAGCCCATTACCGGCATATGGAAGAAGCAGCAGTAAGCACAGGGAAATATCTGCTTCTAAATCCAAAACGCAGCTATCTAACAGAACGGTTGTCAATGTGTGCACTCAACTTCCAGAGTTAAACCCGTGTGTGGTTTGAGCAGTCTGCAAACACTTTCTCTGCAGAGTCCCAAAACAGGCGTTTTCAGCCCATTACCGGCATATGGAAGAAACAGCAGTAAGCACAGTGAGATATCTGCTTCTAAATCCAAAACGCAGCTATCTAACAGAACGGTTGTCAATGTGTGCACTCAACTTCCAGAGTTAAACCCGTGTGTGGATTCAGCAGCCTGCAGAGACTTTCTCTGCAGAGTCCCAAAACAGGCGTTTTCAGCCCATTACCGGCATATGGAAGAAACAGCAGTAAGCACAGGGAAATATCTGCTTCTAAATCCAAAACGCAGCTATCTAACAGAACGGTTGTCAATGTGTGCACTCAACTTCCAGAGTTAAACCCGTGTGTGGATTCAGCAGTCTGCAAACACTTTCTCTGCAGAGTCCCAAAACAGGCGTTTTCAGCCCATTACCGGCATATGGAAGAAACAGCAGTAAGCACAGGGAAATATCTGCTTCTAAATCCAAAACGCAGCTATCTAACAGAACGGTTGTCAATGTGTGCACTCAACTTCCAGAGTTAAACCCGTGTGTGGATTCAGCAGTCTGCAGAGACTTTCTCTGCAGAGTCCCAAAACAGGCGTTTTCAGCCCATTACCGGCATATGGAAGAAACAGCAGTAAGCACAGGGAAATATCTGCTTCTAAATCCAAAACGCAGCTATCTAACAGAACGGTTGTCAATGTGTGCACTCAACTTCCAGAGTTAAACCCGTGTGTGGATTCAGCAGTCTGCAAACACTTTCTCTGCAGAGTCCCAAAACAGGCGTTTTCAGCCCATTACCGGCATATGGAAGAAATAGCAGTAAGCACAGGGAAATATCTGCTTCTAAATCCAAAACGCAGCTATCTAACAGAACGGTTGTCAATGTGTGCACTCAACTTCCAGAGTTAAACCCGTGTGTGGATTCAGCAGTCTGCAAACACTTTCTCTGCAGAGTCGAAAAACAGGCGTTTTCAGCCCATTACCGGCATATGGAAGAAACAGCAGTAAGCACAGGGAAATATCTGCTTCTAAATCCAAAACGCAGCTATCTAACAGAACGGTTGTCAATGTGTGCACTCAACTTCCAGAGTTAAACCCGTGTGTGGATTCAGCAGTCTGCAAACACTTTCTCTGCAGAGTCCCAAAACAGGCGTTTTCAGCCCATTACCGGCATATGGAAGAAACAGCAGTAAGCACAGGGAAATATCTGCTTCTAAATCCAAAACGCAGCTATCTAACAGAACGGTTGTCAATGTGTGCACTCAACTTCCAGAGTTAAACCCGTGTGTGGATTCAGCAGTGTGCAGAGACTTTCTCTGCAGAGTCCCAAAACAGGCGTTTTCAGCCCATTACCGGCATATGGAAGAAACAGCAGTAAGCACAGGGAAATATCTGCTTCT
The DNA here is from genome assembly GCF_030222135.1 of Aotus nancymaae. Lineage (NCBI taxonomy): Eukaryota > Metazoa > Chordata > Mammalia > Primates > Aotidae > Aotus > Aotus nancymaae. The sequence continues at coordinate 71,205 of NW_026989243.1, forward strand.
AAATCCAAAACGCAGCTATCTAACAGAACGGTTGTCAATGTGTGCACTCAACTTCCAGAGTTAAACCCGTGTGTGGATTCAGCAATCTGCAAACACTTTCTCTGCAGAGTCCCAAAACAGGCGTTTTCAGCCCATTACCGGCATATGGAAGAAACAGCAGTAAGCACAGGGAAATATCTGCTTCTAAATCCAAAACGCAGCTATCTAACAGAACGGTTGTCAATGTGTGCACTCAACTTCCAGAGTTAAACCCGTGTGTGGTTTCAGCAGTCTGCAAACACTTTCTCTGCAGAGTCCCAAAACAGGCGTTTTCAGCCCATTACCGGCATATGGAAGAAACAGCAGTAAGCACAGTGAAATATCTGCTTCTAAATCCAAAACGCAGCTATCTAACAGAACGGTTGTCAATGTGTGCACTCAACTTCCAGAGTTAAACCCGTGTGTGGATTCAGCAGCCTGCAGAGACTTTCTCTGCAGAGTCCCAAAACAGGCGTTTTCAGCCCATTACCGGCATATGGAAGAAACAGCAGTAAGCACAGGGAAATATCTGCTTCTAAATCCAAAACGCAGCTATCTAACAGAACGGTTGTCAATGTGTGCACTCAACTTCCAGAGTTAAACCCGTGTGTGGATTCAGCAGTCTGCAAACACTTTCTCTGCAGAGTCCCAAAACAGGCGTTTTCAGCCCATTACCGGCATATGGAAGAAACAGCAGTAAGCACAGGGAAATATCTGCTTCTAAATCCAAAACGCAGCTATCTAACAGAACGGTTGTCAATGTGTGCACTCAACTTCCAGAGTTAAACCCGTGTGTGGATTCAGCAGTCTGCAAACACTTTCTCTGCAGAGTCCCAAAACAGGCGTTTTCAGCCCATTACCGGCATATGGAAGAAACAGCAGTAAGCACAGGGAAATATCTGCTTCTAAATCCAAAACGCAGCTATCTAACAGAACGGTTGTCAATGTGTGCACTCAACTTCCAGAGTTAAACCCGTGTGTGGATTCAGCAGTCTGCAAACACTTTCTCTGCAGAGTCCAAAACAGGCGTTTTCAGCCCATTACCGGCATATGGAAGAAGCAGCAGTAAGCACAGGGAAATATCTGCTTCTAAATCCAAAACGCAGCTATCTAACAGAACGGTTGTCAATGTGTGCACTCAACTTCCAGAGTTAAACCCGTGTGTGGATTCAGCAGTCTGCAGAGACTTTCTCTGCAGAGTCCCAAAACAGGCGTTTTCAGCCCATTACCGGCATATGGAAGAAACAGCAGTAAGCACAGGGAAATATCTGCTTCTAAATCCAAAACGCAGCTATCTAACAGAACGGTTGTCAATGTGTGCACTCAACTTCCAGAGTTAAACCCGTGTGTGGATTCAGCAGTCTGCAAACACTTTCTCTGCAGAGTCCCAAAACAGGCGTTTTCAGCCCATTACCGGCATATGGAAGAAACAGCAGTAAGCACAGGGAAATATCTGCTTCTAAATCCAAAACGCAGCTATCTAACAGAACGGTTGTCAATGTGTGCACTCAACTTCCAGAGTTAAACCCGTGTGTGGATTCAGCAGTCTGCAAACACTTTCTCTGCAGAGTCCCAAAACAGGCGTTTTCAGCCCATTACCGGCATATGGAAGAAACAGCAGTAAGCACAGGGAAATATCTGCTTCTAAATCCAAAACGCAGCTATCTAACAGAACGGTTGTCAATGTGTGCACTCAACTTCCAGAGTTAAACCCGTGTGTGGATTCAGCAGTCTGCAAACACTTTCTCTGCAGAGTCCCAAAACAGGCGTTTTCAGCCCATTACCGGCATATGGAAGAAACAGCAGTAAGCACAGGGAAATATCTGCTTCTAAATCCAAAACGCAGCTATCTAACAGAACGGTTGTCAATGTGTGCACTCAACTTCCAGAGTTAAACCCGTGTGTGGATTCAGCAGTCTGCAGAGACTTTCTCTGCAGAGTCCCAAAACAGGCGTTTTCAGCCCATTACCGGCATATGGAAGAAACAGCAGTAAGCACAGGGAAATATCTGCTTCTAAATCCAAAACGCAGCTATCTAACAGAACGGTTGTCAATGTGTGCACTCAACTTCCAGAGTTAAACCCGTGTGTGGATTCAGCAGTCTGCAGAGACTTTCTCTGCAGAGTCCCAAAACAGGCGTTTTCAGCCCATTACCGGCATATGGAAGAAACAGCAGTAAGCACAGGGAAATATCTGCTTCTAAATCCAAAACGCAGCTATCTAACAGAACGGTTGTCAATGTGTGCACTCAACTTCCAGAGTTAAACCCGTGTGTGGATTCAGCAGTCTGCAAACACTTTCTCTGCAGAGTCCAAAACAGGCGTTTTCAGCCCATTACCGGCATATGGAAGAAGCAGCAGTAAGCACAGGGAAATATCTGCTTCTAAATCCAAAACGCAGCTATCTAACAGAACGGTTGTCAATGTGTGCACTCAACTTCCAGAGTTAAACCCGTGTGTGGATTCAGCAGTCTGCAGAGACTTTCTCTGCAGAGTCCCAAAACAGGCGTTTTCAGCCCATTACCGGCATATGGAAGAAACAGCAGTAAGCACAGGGAAATATCTGCTTCTAAATCCAAAACGCAGCTATCTAACAGAACGGTTGTCAATGTGTGCACTCAACTTCCAGAGTTAAACCCGTGTGTGGATTCAGCAGTCTGCAAACACTTTCTCTGCAGAGTCCCAAAACAGGCGTTTTCAGCCCATTACCGGCATATGGAAGAAACAGCAGTAAGCACAGGGAAATATCTGCTTCTAAATCCAAAACGCAGCTATCTAACAGAACGGTTGTCAATGTGTGCACTCAACTTCCAGAGTTAAACCCGTGTGTGGATTCAGCAGTCTGCAAACACTTTCTCTGCAGAGTCCAAAACAGGCGTTTTCAGCCCATTACCGGCATATGGAAGAAGCAGCAGTAAGCACAGGGAAATATCTGCTTCTAAATCCAAAACGCAGCTATCTAACAGAACGGTTGTCAATGTGTGCACTCAACTTCCAGAGTTAAACCCGTGTGTGGATTCAGCAGTCTGCAGAGACTTTCTCTGCAGAGTCCCAAAACAGGCGTTTTCAGCCCATTACCGGCATATGGAAGAAACAGCAGTAAGCACAGGGAAATATCTGCTTCTAAATCCAAAACGCAGCTATCTAACAGAACGGTTGTCAATGTGTGCACTCAACTTCCAGAGTTAAACCCGTGTGTGGATTCAGCAGTCTGCAAACACTTTCTCTGCAGAGTCCCAAAACAGGCGTTTTCAGCCCATTACCGGCATATGGAAGAAACAGCAGTAAGCACAGGGAAATATCTGCTTCTAAATCCAAAACGCAGCTATCTAACAGAACGGTTGTCAATGTGTGCACTCAACTTCCAGAGTTAAACCCGTGTGTGGATTCAGCAGTCTGCAAACACTTTCTCTGCAGAGTCCCAAAACAGGCGTTTTCAGCCCATTACCGGCATATGGAAGAAACAGCAGTAAGCACAGGGAAATATCTGCTTCTAAATCCAAAACGCAGCTATCTAACAGAACGGTTGTCAATGTGTGCACTCAACTTCCAGAGTTAAACCCGTGTGTGGATTCAGCAGTCTGCAAACACTTTCTCTGCAGAGTCCCAAAACAGGCGTTTTCAGCCCATTACCGGCATATGGAAGAAACAGCAGTAAGCACAGGGAAATATCTGCTTCTAAATCCAAAACGCAGCTATCTAACAGAACGGTTGTCAATGTGTGCACTCAACTTCCAGAGTTAAACCCGTGTGTGGATTCAGCAGTCTGCAGAGACTTTCTCTGCAGAGTCCCAAAACAGGCGTTTTCAGCCCATTACCGGCATATGGAAGAAACAGCAGTAAGCACAGGGAAATATCTGCTTCTAAATCCAAAACGCAGCTATCTAACAGAACGGTTGTCAATGTGTGCACTCAACTTCCAGAGTTAAACCCGTGTGTGGATTCAGCAGTCTGCAGAGACTTTCTCTGCAGAGTCACAAAACAGGCGTTTTCAGCCCATTACCGGCATATGGAAGAAACAGCAGTAAGCACAGGGAAATATCTGCTTCTAAATCCAAAACGCAGCTATCTAACAGAACGGTTGTCAATGTGTGCACTCAACTTCCAGAGTTAAACCCGTGTGTGGATTCAGCAGTCTGCAAACACTTTCTCTGCAGAGTCCAAAACAGGCGTTTTCAGCCCATTACCGGCATATGGAAGAAGCAGCAGTAAGCACAGGGAAATATCTGCTTCTAAATCCAAAACGCAGCTATCTAACAGAACGGTTGTCAATGTGTGCACTCAACTTCCAGAGTTAAACCCGTGTGTGGATTCAGCAGTCTGCAGAGACTTTCTCTGCAGAGTCCCAAAACAGGCGTTTTCAGCCCATTACCGGCATATGGAAGAAACAGCAGTAAGCACAGGGAAATATCTGCTTCTAAATCCAAAACGCAGCTATCTAACAGAACGGTTGTCAATGTGTGCACTCAACTTCCAGAGTTAAACCCGTGTGTGGATTCAGCAGTCTGCAAACACTTTCTCTGCAGAGTCCCAAAACAGGCGTTTTCAGCCCATTACCGGCATATGGAAGAAACAGCAGTAAGCACAGGGAAATATCTGCTTCTAAATCCAAAACGCAGCTATCTAACAGAACGGTTGTCAATGTGTGCACTCAACTTCCAGAGTTAAACCCGTGTGTGGATTCAGCAGTCTGCAAACACTTTCTCTGCAGAGTCCCAAAACAGGCGTTTTCAGCCCATTACCGGCATATGGAAGAAACAGCAGTAAGCACAGGGAAATATCTGCTTCTAAATCCAAAACGCAGCTATCTAACAGAACGGTTGTCAATGTGTGCACTCAACTTCCAGAGTTAAACCCGTGTGTGGATTCAGCAGTCTGCAAACACTTTCTCTGCAGAGTCCCAAAACAGGCGTTTTCAGCCCATTACCGGCATATGGAAGAAACAGCAGTAAGCACAGGGAAATATCTGCTTCTAAATCCAAAACGCAGCTATCTAACAGAACGGTTGTCAATGTGTGCACTCAACTTCCAGAGTTAAACCCGTGTGTGGATTCAGCAGTCTGCAGAGACTTTCTCTGCAGAGTCCCAAAACAGGCGTTTTCAGCCCATTACCGGCATATGGAAGAAACAGCAGTAAGCACAGGGAAATATCTGCTTCTAAATCCAAAACGCAGCTATCTAACAGAACGGTTGTCAATGTGTGCACTCAACTTCCAGAGTTAAACCCGTGTGTGGATTCAGCAGTCTGCAAACACTTTCTCTGCAGAGTCCCAAAACAGGCGTTTTCAGCCCATTACCGGCATATGGAAGAAACAGCAGTAAGCACAGGGAAATATCTGCTTCTAAATCCAAAACGCAGCTATCTAACAGAACGGTTGTCAATGTGTGCACTCAACTTCCAGAGTTAAACCCGTGTGTGGATTCAGCAATCTGCAAACACTTTCTCTGCAGAGTCCCAAAACAGGCGTTTTCAGCCCATTACCGGCATATGGAAGAAACAGCAGTAAGCACAGGGAAATATCTGCTTCTAAATCCAAAACGCAGCTATCTAACAGAACGGTTGTCAATGTGTGCACTCAACTTCCAGAGTTAAACCCCTGTGTGGATTCAGCAGTCTGCAAACACTTTCTCTGCAGAGTCCCAAAACAGGCGTTTTCAGCCCATTACCGGCATATGGAAGAAACAGCAGTAAGCACAGGGAAATATCTGCTTCTAAATCCAAAACGCAGCTATCTAACAGAACGGTTGTCAATGTGTGCACTCAACTTCCAGAGTTAAACCCGTGTGTGGATTCAGCAGTCTGCAGAGACTTTCTCTGCAGAGTCCCAAAACAGGCGTTTTCAGCCCATTACCGGCATATGGAAGAAACAGCAGTAAGCACAGGGAAATATCTGCTTCTAAATCCAAAACGCAGCTATCTAACAGAACGGTTGTCAATGTGTGCACTCAACTTCCAGAGTTAAACCCGTGTGTGGATTCAGCAGTCTGCAAACACTTTCTCTGCAGAGTCCCAAAACAGGCGTTTTCAGCCCAATACCGGCATATGGAAGAAACAGCAGTAAGCACAGGGAAATATCTGCTTCTAAATCCAAAACGCAGCTATCTAACAGAACGGTTGTCAATGTGTGCACTCAACTTCCAGAGTTAAACCCGTGTGTGGATTCAGCAGTCTGCAAACACTTTCTCTGCGGAGTCCAAAACAGGCGTTTTCAGCCCATTACCGGCATATGGAAGAAGCAGCAGTAAGCACAGGGAAATATCTGCTTCTAAATCCAAAACGCAGCTATCTAACAGAACGGTTGTCAATGTGTGCACTCAACTTCCAGAGTTAAACCCGTGTGTGGATTCAGCAGTCTGCAAACACTTTCTCTGCAGAGTCCCAAAACAGGCGTTTTCAGCCCATTACCGGCATATGGAAGAAACAGCAGTAAGCACAGGGAAATATCTGCTTCTAAATCCAAAACGCAGCTATCTAACAGAACGGTTGTCAATGTGTGCACTCAACTTCCAGAGTTAAACCCGTGTGTGGATTCAGCAGTCTGCAAACACTTTCTCTGCAGAGTCCCAAAACAGGCGTTTTCAGCCCATTACCGGCATATGGAAGAAACAGCAGTAAGCACAGGGAAATATCTGCTTCTAAATCCAAAACGCAGCTATCTAACAGAACGGTTGTCAATGTGTGCACTCAACTTCCAGAGTTAAACCCGTGTGTGGATTCAGCAGTCTGCAAACACTTTCTCTGCAGAGTCCCAAAACAGGCGTTTTCAGCCCATTACCGGCATATGGAAGAAACAGCAGTAAGCACAGGGAAATATCTGCTTCTAAATCCAAAACGCAGCTATCTAACAGAACGGTTGTCAATGTGTGCACTCAACTTCCAGAGTTAAACCCGTGTGTGGATTCAGCAGTCTGCAAACACTTTCTCTGCAGAGTCCCAAAACAGGCGTTTTCAGCCCATTACCGGCATATGGAAGAAACAGCAGTAAGCACAGGGAAATATCTGCTTCTAAATCCAAAACGCAGCTATCTAACAGAACGGTTGTCAATGTGTGCACTCAACTTCCAGAGTTAAACCCGTGTGTGGATTCAGCAGTCTGCAGAGACTTTCTCTGCAGAGTCCCAAAACAGGCGTTTTCAGCCCATTACCGGCATATGGAAGAAACAGCAGTAAGCACAGGGAAATATCTGCTTCTAAATCCAAAACGCAGCTATCTAACAGAACGGTTGTCAATGTGTGCACTCAACTTCCAGAGTTAAACCCGTGTGTGGATTCAGCAGTCTGCAAACACTTTCTCTGCAGAGTCCCAAAACAGGCGTTTTCAGCCCATTACCGGCATATGGAAGAAACAGCAGTAAGCACAGGGAAATATCTGCTTCTAAATCCAAAACGCAGCTATCTAACAGAACGGTTGTCAATGTGTGCACTCAACTTCCAGAGTTAAACCCGTGTGTGGATTCAGCAGTCTGCAGAGACTTTCTCTGCAGAGTCCCAAAACAGGCGTTTTCAGCCCATTACCGGCATATGGAAGAAACAGCAGTAAGCACAGGGAAATATCTGCTTCTAAATCCAAAACGCAGCTATCTAACAGAACGGTTGTCAATGTGTGCACTCAACTTCCAGAGTTAAACCCGTGTGTGGATTCAGCAGTCTGCAGAGACTTTCTCTGCAGAGTCCCAAAACAGGCGTTTTCAGCCCATTACCGGCATATGGAAGAAACAGCAGTAAGCACAGGGAAATATCTGCTTCTAAATCCAAAACGCAGCTATCTAACAGAACGGTTGTCAATGTGTGCACTCAACTTCCAGAGTTAAAACCGTGTGTGGATTCAGCAGTCTGCAAACACTTTCTCTGCAGAGTCCCAAAACAGGCGTTTTCAGCCCATTACCGGCATATGGAAGAAACAGCAGTAAGCACAGGGAAATATCTGCTTCTAAATCCAAAACGCAGCTATCTAACAGAACGGTTGTCAATGTGTGCACTCAACTTCCAGAGTTAAACCCGTGTGTGGATTCAGCAGTCTGCAAACACTTTCTCTGCAGAGTTCCAAAACAGGCGTTTTCAGCCCATTACCGGCATATGGATGAAGCAGCAGTAAGCACAGGGAAATATCTGCTTCTAAATCCAAAACGCAGCTATCTAACAGAATGGTTGTCAATGTGTGCACTCAACTTCCAGAGTTAAACCCGTGTGTGGATTCAGCAGTCTGCAGAGACTTTCTCTGCAGAGTCCCAAAACAGGCGTTTTCAGCCCATTACCGGCATATGGAAGAAACAGCAGTAAGCACAGGGAAATATCTGCTTCTAAATCCAAAACGCAGCTATCTAACAGAACGGTTGTCAATGTGTGCACTCAACTTCCAGAGTTAAACCCGTGTGTGGATTCAGCAGTCTGCAAACACTTTCTCTGCAGAGTCCAAAACAGGCGTTTTCAGCCCATTACCGGCATATGGAAGAAGCAGCAGTAAGCACAGGGAAATATCTGCTTCTAAATCCAAAACGCAGCTATCTAACAGAACGATTGTCAATGTGTGCACTCAACTTCCAGAGTTAAACCCGTGTGTGGATTCAGCAGTCTGCAGAGACTTTCTCTGCAGAGTCCCAAAACAGGCGTTTTCAGCCCATTACCGGCATATGGAAGAAACAGCAGTAAGCACAGGGAAATATCTGCTTCTAAATCCAAAACGCAGCTATCTAACAGAACGGTTGTCAATGTGTGCACTCAACTTCCAGAGTTAAACCCGTGTGTGGATTCAGCAGTCTGCAAACACTTTCTCTGCAGAGTCCCAAAACAGGCGTTTTCAGCCCATTACCGGCATATGGAAGAAACAGCAGTAAGCACAGGGAAATATCTGCTTCTAAATCCAAAACGCAGCTATCTAACAGAACGGTTGTCAATGTGTGCACTCAACTTCCAGAGTTAAACCCGTGTGTGGATTCAGCAGCCTGCAGAGACTTTCTCTGCAGAGTCCCAAAACAGGCGTTTTCAGCCCATTACCGGCATATGGAAGAAACAGCAGTAAGCACAGGGAAATATCTGCTTCTAAATCCAAAACGCAGCTATCTAACAGAACGGTTGTCAATGTGTGCACTCAACTTCCAGAGTTAAACCCGTGTGTGGATTCAGCAGTCTGCAAACACTTTCTCTGCAGAGTCCCAAAACAGGCGTTTTCAGCCCATTACCGGCATATGGAAGAAACAGCAGTAAGCACAGGGAAATATCTGCTTCTAAATCCAAAACGCAGCTATCTAACAGAACGGTTGTCAATGTGTGCACTCAACTTCCAGAGTTAAACCCGTGTGTGGATTCAGCACTCTGCAAACACTTTCTCTGCAGAGTCCCAAAACAGGCGTTTTCAGCCCATTACCGGCATATGGAAGAAACAGCAGTAAGCACAGGGAAATATCTGCTTCTAAATCCAAAACGCAGCTATCTAACAGAACGGTTGTCAATGTGTGCACTCAACTTCCAGAGTTAAACCCGTGTGTGGATTCAGCAGTCTGCAAACACTTTCTCTGCAGAGTCCCAAAACAGGCGTTTTCAGCCCATTACCGGCATATGGAAGAAACAGCAGTAAGCACAGGGAAATATCTGCTTCTAAATCCAAAACGCAGCTATCTAACAGAACGGTTGTCAATGTGTGCACTCAACTTCCAGAGTTAAACCCGTGTGTGGATTCAGCAGTCTGCAGAGACTTTCTCTGCAGAGTCCCAAAACAGGCGTTTTCAGCCCATTACCGGCATATGGAAGAAACAGCAGTAAGCACAGGGAAATATCTGCTTCTAAATCCAAAACGCAGCTATCTAACAGAACGGTTGTCAATGTGTGCACTCAACTTCCAGAGTTAAACCCGTGTGTGGATTCAGCAGTCTGCAAACACTTTCTCTGCAGAGTCCCAAAACAGGCGTTTTCAGCCCAATACCGGCATATGGAAGAAACAGCAGTAAGCACAGGGAAATATCTGCTTCTAAATCCAAAACGCAGCTATCTAACAGAACGGTTGTCAATGTGTGCACTCAACTTCCAGCGTTAAACCCGTGTGTGGATTCAGCAGTCTGCAAACACTTTCTCTGCAGAGTCCCAAAACAGGCGTTTTCAGCCCATTACCGGCATATGGAAGAAACAGCAGTAAGCACAGGGAAATATCTGCTTCTAAATCCAAAACGCAGCTATCTAACAGAACGGTTGTCAATGTGTGCACTCAACTTCCAGAGGTAAACCCGTGTGTGGATTCAGCAGTCTGCAAACACTTTCTCTGCAGAGTCCCAAAACAGGCGTTTTCAGCCCATTACCGGCATATGGAAGAAACAGCAGTAAGCACAGGGAAATATCTGCTTCTAAATCCAAAACGCAGCTATCTAACAGAACGGTTGTCAATGTGTGCACTCAACTTCCAGAGTTAAACCCGTGTGTGGATTCAGCAGTCTGCAAACACTTTCTCTGCAGAGTCCCAAAACAGGCGTTTTCAGCCCATTACCGGCATATGGAAGAAACAGCAGTAAGCACAGGGAAATATCTGCTTCTAAATCCAAAACGCAGCTATCTAACAGAACGGTTGTCAATGTGTGCACTCAACTTCCAGAGTTAAACCCGTGTGTGGATTCAGCAGTCTGCAAACACTTTCTCTGCAGAGTCCCAAAACAGGCGTTTTCAGCCCATTACCGGCATATGGAAGAAACAGCAGTAAGCACAGGGAAATATCTGCTTCTAAATCCAAAACGCAGCTATCTAACAGAACGGTTGTCAATGTGTGCACTCAACTTCCAGCGTTAAACCCGTGTGTGGATTCAGCAGTCTGCAGAGACTTTCTCTGCAGAGTCCCAAAACAGGCGTTTTCAGCCCATTACCGGCATATGGAAGAAACAGCAGTAAGCACAGGGAAATATCTGCTTCTAAATCCAAAACGCAGCTATCTAACAGAACGGTTGTCAATGTGTGCACTCAACTTCCAGAGTTAAACCCGTGTGTGGATTCAGCAGTCTGCAGAGACTTTCTCTGCAGAGTCCCAAAACAGGCGTTTTCAGCCCATTACCGGCATATGGAAGAAACAGCAGTAAGCACAGGGAAATATCTGCTTCTAAATCCAAAACGCAGCTATCTAACAGAACGGTTGTCAATGTGTGCACTCAACTTCCAGAGTTAAACCCGTGTGTGGATTCAGCAGTCTGCAGAGACTTTCTCTGCAGAGTCCCAAAACAGGCGTTTTCAGCCCATTACCGGCATATGGAAGAAACAGCAGTAAGCACAGGGAAATATCTGCTTCTAAATCCAAAACGCAGCTATCTAACAGAACGGTTGTCAATGTGTGCACTCAACTTCCAGAGTTAAACCCGTGTGTGGATTCAGCAGTCTGCAGAGACTTTCTCTGCAGAGTCCCAAAACAGGCGTTTTCAGCCCATTACCGGCATATGGAAGAAACAGCAGTAAGCACAGGGAAATATCTGCTTCTAAATCCAAAACGCAGCTATCTAACAGAACGGTTGTCAATGTGTGCACTCAACTTCCAGAGTTAAACCCGTGTGTGGATTCAGCAGTCTGCAAACACTTTCTCTGCAGAGTCCCAAAACAGGCGTTTTCAGCCCATTACCGGCATATGGAAGAAACAGCAGTAAGCACAGGGAAATATCTGCTTCTAAATCCAAAACGCAGCTATCTAACAGAACGGTTGTCAATGTGTGCACTCAACTTCCAGAGGTAAACCCGTGTGTGGATTCAGCAGTCTGCAAACACTTTCTCTGCAGAGTCCCAAAACAGGCGTTTTCAGCCCATTACCGGCATATGGAAGAAACAGCAGTAAGCACAGGGAAATATCTGCTTCTAAATCAAAAACGCAGCTATCTAACAGAACGGTTGTCAATGTGTGCACTCAACTTCCAGAGTTAAACCCGTGTGTGGATTCAGCAGTCTGCAAACACTTTCTCTGCAGAGTCCCAAAACAGGCGTTTTCAGCCCATTACCGGCATATGGAAGAAACAGCAGTAAGCACAGGGAAATATCTGCTTCTAAATCCAAAACGCAGCTATCTAACAGAACGGTTGTCAATGTGTGCACTCAACTTCCAGAGTTAAACCCGTGTGTGGATTCAGCAGTCTGCAGAGACTTTCTCTGCAGAGTCCCAAAACAGGCGTTTTCAGCCCATTACCGGCATATGGAAGAAACAGCAGTAAGCACAGGGAAATATCTGCTTCTAAATCCAAAACGCAGCTATCTAACAGAACGGTTGTCAATGTGTGCACTCAACTTCCAGAGTTAAACCCGTGTGTGGATTCAGCAGTCTGCAAACACTTTCTCTGCAGAGTCCCAAAACAGGCGTTTTCAGCCCATTACCGGCATATGGAAGAAACAGCAGTAAGCACAGGGAAATATCTGCTTCTAAATCCAAAACGCAGCTATCTAACAGAACGGTTGTCAATGTGTGCACTCAACTTCCAGAGTTAAACCCGTGTGTGGATTCAGCAGTCTGCAAACACTTTCTCTGCAGAGTCCAAAACAGGCGTTTTCAGCCCATTACCGGCATATGGAAGAAGCAGCAGTAAGCACAGGGAAATATCTGCTTCTAAATCCAAAACGCAGCTATCTAACAGAACGGTTGTCAATGTGTGCACTCAACTTCCAGAGTTAAACCCGTGTGTGGATTCAGCAGTCTGCAGAGACTTTCTCTGCAGAGTCCCAAAACAGGCGTTTTCAGCCCATTACCGGCATATGGAAGAAACAGCAGTAAGCACAGGGAAATATCTGCTTCTAAATCCAAAACGCAGCTATCTAACAGAACGGTTGTCAATGTGTGCACTCAACTTCCAGAGTTAAACCCGTGTGTGGATTCAGCAGTCTGCAGAGACTTTCTCTGCAGAGTCCCAAAACAGGCGTTTTCAGCCCATTACCGGCATATGGAAGAAACAGCAGTAAGCACAGGGAAATATCTGCTTCTAAATCCAAAACGCAGCTATCTAACAGAACGGTTGTCAATGTGTGCACTCAACTTCCAGAGTTAAACCCGTGTGTGGATTCAGCAGTCTGCAAACACTTTCTCTGCAGAGTCCCAAAACAGGCGTTTTCAGCCCATTACCGGCATATGGAAGAAACAGCAGTAAGCACAGGGAAATATCTGCTTCTAAATCCAAAACGCAGCTATCTAACAGAACGGTTGTCAATGTGTGCACTCAACTTCCAGAGTTAAACCCGTGTGTGGATTCAGCAGTCTGCAAACACTTTCTCTGCAGAGTCCCAAAACAGGCGTTTTCAGCCCATTACCGGCATATGGACGAAACAGCAGTAAGCACAGGGAAATATCTGCTTCTAAATCCAAAACGCAGCTATCTAACAGAACGGTTGTCAATGTGTGCACTCAACTTCCAGAGTTAAACCCGTGTGTGGATTCAGCAGTCTGCAAACACTTTCTCTGCAGAGTCCCAAAACAGGCGTTTTCAGCCCATTACCGGCATATGGACGAAACAGCAGTAAGCACAGGGAAATATCTGCTTCTAAATCCAAAACGCAGCTATCTAACAGAACGGTTGTCAATGTGTGCACTCAACTTCCAGAGTTAAACCCGTGTGTGGATTCAGCAGTCTGCAAACACTTTCTGTGCAGAGTCTGAAAACAGGCCTTTCCGGCCCAGTACCGGCATATATAAGAAAGAGCATTAAGACTGCGTCTAAAACTCAGAAGAAACGTTTATTTCAACCTGCTCGGCCGTGTGTTCTCTGACCTAAGGGAGTTTAATCTATGTTTAGATTCAGCGAGATAGAAACACGTTTATTCTAGGAGCTGTCTTTGGATATTCCGGAATGAATGGGAGTATATGCTGTAAAGAGAAATATCTGTTTCTAAAACCAAAATGGATCTATCTAGCAGAGTGGTTGTGAATGTGTGCCTTTGGCTTAAAGAGGTAAACTGCTCTTCTCATGCAGCACTTTAGAAACCCTTTATATGCAAATTCTCATACAGGCCTTTCCAGCAAAACACCAGCCTAAAGGAAATAGCAGTAAGACTGCATCTTTAACATGGATGAAACTGTTTTCAAACTGCTCTGCTGTGTGTTCATTCGTATAAGAGGCTTGAATATATGTTCAGATTCAGCTAATTAGCAACACGTTTCTTCCAGGAGCTGTGTTTGCCTATTCCAGAGTATACTGGAGTATAAGATGTAAAGACAAATGTCTCGTTCCAAAAGAAAAACGGATGATCTAATGGAATGGTTGTCAATGTGTGCATTCAACTTACTGAGCTAAACTGCTGTTTGTATGCAGCAGTTTAGAAAACATTTCTGTGTAGATTCTCAAACAGACATTTCCAGCAAAATACCGGCCTATAAGAAATAGCAGTAAGACTGCGTCTAAAACTCAGAGGGAACGTTTCTTTCAAACTGCTCTGCAGTGTGTTCGTTCACCAAAGGTCGTTGAATCTATGTTTGGATTCAGCGAGTTTGAAACACGTTTATTCTAGGAGCTGCATTTCGATATTCCAGAGTGTATGGGAGTAAATGCTGTAAAGAGAAATATCTGTTTCTAAAACCAAAACGGAGCTATCTAACAGAATGGTTGTGAATGTGTGCATTCAACTTAAAGGGTTAATCTGCTCTTCTTAGGCAGCAGTTTAGAAACCCTTTATATGCAAATTCTAAAATCAACATTTGCAGCAAAACACCAGCCTCAAAGAAGTAGCAGTAAGACTGCATCTATAACATAGAAGAAACGTTTTCTTCAAAATGCTCTGCTCTGTGTTCATTCAACTAAGAGTCTTGAGTATATGTTCAGATTCAGCGAGTAAGAAACACGTTTCTTCCAGGAGCTGCATTTGCGTATTCCAGAGTGTACTGGAGTATAAGGTTTAAAGTGAAATATCTGGTTCTAAAACAAACACGGAGCCATCTAACAGAATGGTTGTCACTGTGTGCATTCAGCTTATTGAGATAAACTGTTGTTTCTATGCAGCAGTTTAGAAAAGATTTTTGTGCAGATTCTAAAACAGACATTCCCAGCAAAATACCGGCCTCTAAGAAATAGCAATAAGACTGCGTCTAAAACTCAAATAAAACGTTTCTTTCAAACTGCTGTGCTGTGTGTTCGTTCACCTAAGGGAGTTGAATCTATGTTTAGATTCAGCGACTTAGAAACACGTCTATTCTGGGAGCTGCGTTTGGCTATTCCAGAATGAATGGGAGTATATGCTGTAACTAGAAACACAGGCTTCTAAAACCAAAACGGAGCTAGCTAACAGAATGATTGTGAATGAGGGCATTCAACATAACGAATTAAACTGCTCCACTTATGCAGCAGTTTACAAACCATTTGTATGGAAATTCTAAAACCAACATTTCCAGGAAAACACCAGCCTAAAAGCAATAGCAGTAACAGTGCATCTATAACATGGAAGAAATGTTTTTTTCAAACTCCTCTGCTGCGTCTTCATTCACCTAAGAGACTTCAATATATGCTCAGATTCAGCGAGTTACAAACACGTTTCTTCCAGGAGCTGCGTTTGCATATATCAGAGTGTACTGGGGGACAAGATGTAAAGGGAAATATCTGATTATACGTAGAAACCCGTTTCTTTTAAGGAGCTGCGTTTGGATATTCCAGAGTGAATGAGAGTATATGCCGTAAAGAGAAATAACTTCTTCTAAAACCAAAAGGCAGCTATGTAACTGAATGGTTGTCAATGCGTGCATTCACCTTCCAGAGATGAACTCGTGTGTGGATTCAGCAGTCTGCAAACACTTTCTGTGCAGAGTCCCAAAACAGGCGTTTTCAGCCCATTACCGGCATATGGAAGAAACGGCAGTAAGCACAGGGAAATATCTGCTTCTAAATCCAAAACGCAGCTATCTAACAGAACGGTTGTCAATGTGTGCACTCAACTTCCAGAGTTAAACCCGTGTGTGGATTCAGCAGTCTGCAAACACTTTCTCTGCAGAGTCCCAAAACAGGCGTTTTCAGCCCATTACCGGCATATGGAAGAAGCAGCAGTAAGCACAGGGAAATATCTGCTTCTAAATCCAAAACGCAGCTATCTAACAGAACGGTTGTCAATGTGTGCACTCAACTTCCAGAGTTAAACCCGTGTGTGGATTCAGCAGTCTGCAAACACTTTCTCTGCAGAGTTCCAAAACAGGCGTTTTCAGCCCATTACCGGCATATGGAAGAAACAGCAGTAAGCACAGGGAAATATCTGCTTCTAAATCCAAAACGCAGCTATCTAACAGAACGGTTGTCAATGTGTACACTCAACTTCCAGAGTTAAACCCGTGTGTGGATTCAGCAGTCTGCAGAGACTTTCTCTGCAGAGTCCAAAAACAGGCGTTTTCAGCCCATTACCGGCATATGGAAGAAACAGCAGTAAGCACAGGGAAATATCTGCTTCTAAATCAAAAACGCAGCTATCTAACAGAACGGTTGTCAATGTGTGCACTCAACTTCCAGAGTTAAACCCGTGTGTGGATTCAGCAGTCTGCAGAGACTTTCTCTGCAGAGTCCCAAAACAGGCGTTTTCAGCCCATTACCGGCATATGGAAGAAACAGCAGTAAGCACAGGGAAATATCTGCTTCTAAATCCAAAACGCAGCTATCTAACAGAACGGTTGTCAATGTGTGCACTCAACTTCCAGAGTTAAACCCGTGTGTGGATTCAGCAGCCTGCAGAGACTTTCTCTGCAGAGTCCCAAAACAGGCGTTTTCAGCCCATTACCGGCATATGGAAGAAACAGCAGTAAGCACAGGGAAATATCTGCTTCTAAATCCAAAACGCAGCTATCTAACAGAACGGTTGTCAATGTGTGCACTCAACTTCCAGAGTTAAACCCGTGTGTGGATTCAGCAGTCTGCAAACACTTTCTCTGCAGAGTCCCAAAACAGGCGTTTTGAGCCCATTACCGGCATATGGAAGAAACAGCAGTAAGCACAGGGAAATATCTGCTTCTAAATCCAAAACGCAGCTATCTAACAGAACGGTTGTCAATGTGTGCACTCAGCTTCCAGAGTTAAACCCGTGTGTGGATTCAGCAGTCTGCAAACACTTTCTCTGCAGAGTCCCAAAACAGGCGTTTTCAGCCCATTACCGGCATATGGAAGAAACAGCAGTAAGCACAGGGAAATATCTTCTTCTAAATCCAAAACGCAGCTATCTAACAGAACGGTTGTCAATGTGTGCACTCAACTTCCAGAGTTAAACCCGTGTGTGGATTCAGCAGTCTGCAAACACTTTCTCTGCAGAGTCCCAAAACAGGCGTTTTCAGCCCATTACCGGCATATGGAAGAAGCAGCAGTAAGCACAGGGAAATATCTGCTTCTAAATCCAAAACGCAGGTATCTAACAGAACGGTTGTCAATGTGTGCACTCAACTTCCAGAGTTAAACCCGTGTGTGGATTCAGCAGTCTGCAGAGACTTTCTCTGCAGAGTCCCAAAACAGGCGTTTTGAGCCCATTACCGGCATATGGAAGAAACAGCAGTAAGCACAGGGAAATATCTGCTTCTAAATCCAAAACGCAGCTATCTAACAGAACGGTTGTCAATGTGTGCACTCAGCTTCCAGAGTTAAACCCGTGTGTGGATTCAGCAGTCTGCAAACACTTTCTCTGCAGAGTCCCAAAACAGGCGTTTTCAGCCCATTACCGGCATATGGAAGAAACAGCAGTAAGCACAGGGAAATATCTGCTTCTAAATCCAAAACGCAGCTGTCTAACAGAACGGTTGTCAATGTGTGCACTCAACTTCCAGAGTTAAACCCGTGTGTGGATTCAGCAGTCTGCAAACACTTTCTCTGCAGAGTCCCAAAACAGGCGTTTTCAGCCCATTACCGGCATATGGAAGAAGCAGCAGTAAGCACAGGGAAATATCTGCTTCTAAATCCAAAACGCAGGTATCTAACAGAACGGTTGTCAATGTGTGCACTCAACTTCCAGAGTTAAACCCGTGTGTGGATTCAGCAGTCTGCAGAGACTTTCTCTGCAGAGTCCCAAAACAGGCGTTTTCAGCCCATTACCGGCATATGGAAGAAACAGCAGTAAGCACAGGGAAATATCTGCTTCTAAATCCAAAACGCAGCTATCTAACAGAACGGTTGTCAATGTGTGCACTCAACTTCCAGAGTTAAACCCGTGTGTGGATTCAGCAGTCTGCAAACACTTTCTCTGCAGAGTCCCAAAACAGGCATTTTCAGCCCATTACCGGCATATGGAAGAAACAGCAGTAAGCACAGGGAAATATCTGCTTCTAAATCCAAAACGCAGCTATCTAACAGAACGGTTGTCAATGTGTGCACTCAACTTCCAGAGTTAAACCCGTGTGTGGATTCAGCAGTCTGCAAACACTTTCTCTGCAGAGTCCCAAAACAGGCGTTTTCAGCTCATTACCGGCATATGGAAGAAACAGCAGTAAGCACAGGGAAATATCTGCTTCTAAATCCAAAACGCAGCTATCTAACAGAACGGTTGTCAATGTGTGCACTCAACTTCCAGAGTTAAACCCGTGTGTGGATTCAGCAGTCTGCAAACACTTTCTCTGCAGAGTCCCAAAACAGGCGTTTTCAGCCCATTACCGGCATATGGAAGAAACAGCAGTAAGCACAGGGAAATATCTGCTTCTAAATCCAAAACGCAGCTATCTAACAGAACGGTTGTCAATGTGTGCACTCAACTTCCAGAGTTAAACCCGTGTGTGGATTCAGCAGTCTGCAAACACTTTCTCTGCAGAGTCCCAAAACAGGCGTTTTCAGCCCATTACCGGCATATGGACGAAACAGCAGTAAGCACAGGGAAATATCTGCTTCTAAATCCAAAACGCAGCTATCTAACAGAACGGTTGTCAATGTGTGCACTCAACTTCCAGAGTTAAACCCGTGTGTGGATTCAGCAGTCTGCAAACACTTTCTCTGCAGAGTCCCAAAACAGGCGTTTTCAGCCCATTACCGGCATATGGACGAAACAGCAGTAAGCACAGGGAAATATCTGCTTCTAAATCCAAAACGCAGCTATCTAACAGAACGGTTGTCAATGTGTGCACTCAACTTCCAGAGTTAATCCCGTGTGTGGATTCAGCAGTCTGCAAACACTTTCTGTGCAGAGTCTGAAAACAGGCCTTTCCGGCCCAGTACCGGCATATATAAGAAAGAGCATTAAGACTGCGTCTAAAACTCAGAAGAAACGTTTATTTCAACCTGCTCGGCCGTGTGTTCTCTGACCTAAGGGAGTTTAATCTATGTTTAGATTCAGCGAGATAGAAACACGTTTATTCTAGGAGCTGTCTTTGGATATTCCGGAATGAATGGGAGTATATGCTGTAAAGAGAAATATCTGTTTCTAAAACCAAAATGGATCTATCTAGCAGAGTGGTTGTGAATGTGTGCCTTTGGCTTAAAGAGGTAAACTGCTCTTCTCATGCAGCACTTTAGAAACCCTTTATATGCAAATTCTCATACAGGCCTTTCCAGCAAAACACCAGCCTAAAGGAAATAGCAGTAAGACTGCATCTTTAACATGGATGAAACTGTTTTCAAACTGCTCTGCTGTGTGTTCATTCGTATAAGAGGCTTGAATATATGTTCAGATTCAGCTAATTAGCAACACGTTTCTTCCAGGAGCTGTGTTTGCCTATTCCAGAGTATACTGGAGTATAAGATGTAAAGACAAATGTCTCGTTCCAAAAGAAAAACGGATGATCTAATGGAATGGTTGTCAATGTGTGCATTCAACTTACTGAGCTAAACTGCTGTTTGTATGCAGCAGTTTAGAAAACATTTCTGTGTAGATTCTCAAACAGACATTTCCAGCAAAATACCGGCCTATAAGAAATAGCAGTAAGACTGCGTCTAAAACTCAGAGGGAACGTTTCTTTCAAACTGCTCTGCAGTGTGTTCGTTCACCAAAGGTCGTTGAATCTATGTTTGGATTCAGCGAGTTTGAAACACGTTTATTCTAGGAGCTGCATTTCGATATTCCAGAGTGTATGGGAGTAAATGCTGTAAAGAGAAATATCTGTTTCTAAAACCAAAACGGAGCTATCTAACAGAATGGTTGTGAATGTGTGCATTCAACTTAAAGGGTTAATCTGCTCTTCTTAGGCAGCAGTTTAGAAACCCTTTATATGCAAATTCTAAAATCAACATTTGCAGCAAAACACCAGCCTCAAAGAAGTAGCAGTAAGACTGCATCTATAACATAGAAGAAACGTTTTCTTCAAAATGCTCTGCTCTGTGTTCATTCAACTAAGAGTCTTGAGTATATGTTCAGATTCAGCGAGTAAGAAACACGTTTCTTCCAGGAGCTGCATTTGCGTATTCCAGAGTGTACTGGAGTATAAGGTTTAAAGTGAAATATCTGGTTCTAAAACAAACACGGAGCCATCTAACAGAATGGTTGTCACTGTGTGCATTCAGCTTATTGAGATAAACTGTTGTTTCTATGCAGCAGTTTAGAAAAGATTTTTGTGCAGATTCTAAAACAGACATTCCCAGCAAAATACCGGCCTCTAAGAAATAGCAATAAGACTGCGTCTAAAACTCAAATAAAACGTTTCTTTCAAACTGCTGTGCTCTGTGTTCGTTCACCTAAGGGAGTTGAATCTATGTTTAGATTCAGCGACTTAGAAACACGTCTATTCTGGGAGCTGCGTTTGGCTATTCCAGAATGAATGGGAGTATATGCTGTAACTGGAAACACAGGCTTCTAAAACCAAAACGGAGCTAGCTAACAGAATGATTGTGAATGAGGGCATTCAACATAACGAATTAAACTGCTCCACTTATGCAGCAGTTTACAAACCATTTGTATGGAAATTCTAAAACCAACATTTCCAGGAAAACACCAGCCTAAAAGCAATAGCAGTAACAGTGCATCTATAACATGGAAGAAATGTTTTTTTCAAACTCCTCTGCTGCGTCTTCATTCACCTAAGAGACTTCAATATATGCTCAGATTCAGCGAGTTACAAACACGTTTCTTCCAGGAGCTGCGTTTGCATATATCAGAGTGTACTGGGGGACAAGATGTAAAGGGAAATATCTGATTATACGTAGAAACCCGTTTCTTTTAAGGAGCTGCGTTTGGATATTCCAGAGTGAATGAGAGTATATGCCGTAAAGAGAAATAACTTCTTCTAAAACCAAAAGGCAGCTATGTAACTGAATGGTTGTCAATGCGTGCATTCACCTTCCAGAGATGAACTCGTGTGTGGATTCAGCAGTCTGCAAACACTTTCTGTGCAGAGTCCCAAAACAGGCGTTTTCAGCCCATTACCGGCATATGGAAGAAACGGCAGTAAGCACAGGGAAATATCTGCTTCTAAATCCAAAACGCAGCTATCTAACAGAACGGTTGTCAATGTGTGCACTCAACTTCCAGAGTTAAACCCGTGTGTGGATTCAGCAGTCTGCAAACACTTTCTCTGCAGAGTCCCAAAACAGGCGTTTTCAGCCCATTACCGGCATATGGAAGAAGCAGCAGTAAGCACAGGGAAATATCTGCTTCTAAATCCAAAACGCAGCTATCTAACAGAACGGTTGTCAATGTGTGCACTCAACTTCCAGAGTTAAACCCGTGTGTGGATTCAGCAGTCTGCAAACACTTTCTCTGCAGAGTCCCAAAACAGGCGTTTTCAGCCCATTACCGGCATATGGAAGAAACAGCAGTAAGCACAGGGAAATATCTGCTTCTAAATCCAAAACGCAGCTATCTAACAGAACGGTTGTCAATGTGTACACTCAACTTCCAGAGTTAAACCCGTGTGTGGATTCAGCAGTCTGCAGAGACTTTCTCTGCAGAGTCCCAAAACAGGCGTTTTCAGCCCATTACCGGCATATGGAAGAAACAGCAGTAAGCACAGGGAAATATCTGCTTCTAAATCAAAAACGCAGCTATCTAACAGAACGGTTGTCAATGTGTGCACTCAACTTCCAGAGTTAAACCCGTGTGTGGATTCAGCAGTCTGCAGAGACTTTCTCTGCAGAGTCCCAAAACAGGCGTTTTCAGCCCATTACCGGCATATGGAAGAAACAGCAGTAAGCACAGGGAAATATCTGCTTCTAAATCCAAAACGCAGCTATCTAACAGAACGGTTGTCAATGTGTGCACTCAACTTCCAGAGTTAAACCCGTGTGTGGATTCAGCAGTCTGCAAACACTTTCTCTGCAGAGTCCCAAAACAGGCGTTTTCAGCCCATTACCGGCATATGGAAGAAACAGCATAAGCACAGGGAAATATCTGCTTCTAAATCCAAAACGCAGCTATCTAACAGAACGGTTGTCAATGTGTGCACTCAGCTTCCAGAGTTAAACCCGTGTGTGGATTCAGCAGTCTGCAAACACTTTCTCTGCAGAGTCCCAAAACAGGCGTTTTCAGCCCATTACCGGCATATGGAAGAAACAGCAGTAAGCACAGGGAAATATCTGCTTCTAAATCCAAAACGCAGCTATCTAACAGAACGGTTGTCAATGTGTGCACTCAACTTCCAGAGTTAAACCCGTGTGTGGATTCAGCAGTCTGCAAACACTTTCTCTGCAGAGTCCCAAAACAGGCGTTTTCAGCCCATTACCGGCATATGGAAGAAGCAGCAGTAAGCACAGGGAAATATCTGCTTCTAAATCCAAAACGCAGGTATCTAACAGAACGGTTGTCAATGTGTGCACTCAACTTCCAGAGTTAAACCCGTGTGTGGATTCAGCAGTCTGCAGAGACTTTCTCTGCAGAGTCCCAAAACAGGCGTTTTCAGCCCATTACCGGCATATGGAAGAAACAGCAGTAAGCACAGGGAAATATCTGCTTCTAAATCCAAAACGCAGCTATCTAACAGAACGGTTGTCAATGTGTGCACTCAACTTCCAGAGTTAAACCCGTGTGTGGATTCAGCAGTCTGCAAACACTTTCTCTGCAGAGTCCCAAAACAGGCATTTTCAGCCCATTACCGGCATATGGAAGAAACAGCAGTAAGCACAGGGAAATATCTGCTTCTAAATCCAAAACGCAGCTATCTAACAGAACGGTTGTCAATGTGTGCACTCAACTTCCAGAGTTAAACCCGTGTGTGGATTCAGCAGTCTGCAAACACTTTCTCTGCAGAGTCCCAAAACAGGCGTTTTCAGCTCATTACCGGCATATGGAAGAAACAGCAGTAAGCACAGGGAAATATCTGCTTCTAAATCCAAAACGCAGCTATCTAACAGAACGGTTGTCAATGTGTGCACTCAACTTCCAGAGTTAAACCCGTGTGTGGATTCAGCAGTCTGCAAACACTTTCTCTGCAGAGTCCCAAAACAGGCGTTTTCAGCCCATTACCGGCATATGGAAGAAACAGCAGTAAGCACAGGGAAATATCTGCTTCTAAATCCAAAACGCAGCTATCTAACAGAACGGTTGTCAATGTGTGCACTCAACTTCCAGAGTTAAACCCGTGTGTGGATTCAGCAGTCTGCAAACACTTTCTCTGCAGAGTCCCAAAACAGGCGTTTTCAGCCCATTACCGGCATATGGACGAAACAGCAGTAAGCACAGGGAAATATCTGCTTCTAAATCCAAAACGCAGCTATCTAACAGAACGGTTGTCAATGTGTGCACTCAACTTCCAGAGTTAAACCCGTGTGTGGATTCAGCAGTCTGCAAACACTTTCTCTGCAGAGTCCCAAAACAGGCGTTTTCAGCCCATTACCGGCATATGGACGAAACAGCAGTAAGCACAGGGAAATATCTGCTTCTAAATCCAAAACGCAGCTATCTAACAGAACGGTTGTCAATGTGTGCACTCAACTTCCAGAGTTAATCCCGTGTGTGGATTCAGCAGTCTGCAAACACTTTCTGTGCAGAGTCTGAAAACAGGCCTTTCCGGCCCAGTACCGGCATATATAAGAAAGAGCATTAAGACTGCGTCTAAAACTCAGAAGAAACGTTTATTTCAACCTGCTCGGCCGTGTGTTCTCTGACCTAAGGGAGTTTAATCTATGTTTAGATTCAGCGAGATAGAAACACGTTTATTCTAGGAGCTGTCTTTGGATATTCCGGAATGAATGGGAGTATATGCTGTAAAGAGAAATATCTGTTTCTCAAACCAAAATGGATCTATCTAGCAGAGTGGTTGTGAATGTGTGCCTTTGGCTTAACGAGGTAAACTGCTCTTCTCATGCAGCACTTTAGAAACCCTTTATATGCAAATTCTCATACAGGCCTTTCCAGCAAAACACCAGCCTAAAGGAAATAGCAGTAAGACTGCATCTTTAACATGGATGAAACTGTTTTCAAACTGCTCTGCTGTGTGTTCATTCGTATAAGAGGCTTGAATATATGTTCAGATTCAGCTAATTAGCAACACGTTTCTTCCAGGAGCTGTGTTTGCCTATTCCAGAGTATACTGGAGTATAAGATGTAAAGACAAATGTCTCGTTCCAAAAGAAAAACGGATGATCTAATGGAATGGTTGTCAATGTGTGCATTCAACTTACTGAGCTAAACTGCTGTTTGTATGCAGCAGTTTAGAAAACATTTCTGTGTAGATTCTCAAACAGACATTTCCAGCAAAATACCGGCCTATAAGAAATAGCAGTAAGACTGCGTCTAAAACTCAGAGGGAACGTTTCTTTCAAACTGCTCTGCAGTGTGTTCGTTCACCAAAGGTCGTTGAATCTATGTTTGGATTCAGCGAGTTTGAAACACGTTTATTCTAGGAGCTGCATTTCGATATTCCAGAGTGTATGGGAGTAAATGCTGTAAAGAGAAATATCTGTTTCTAAAACCAAAACGGAGCTATCTAACAGAATGGTTGTGAATGTGTGCATTCAACTTAAAGGGTTAATCTGCTCTTCTTAGGCAGCAGTTTAGAAACCCTTTATATGCAAATTCTAAAATCAACATTTGCAGCAAAACACCAGCCTCAAAGAAGTAGCAGTAAGACTGCATCTATAACATAGAAGAAACGTTTTCTTCAAAATGCTCTGCTCTGTGTTCATTCAACTAAGAGTCTTGAGTATATGTTCAGATTCAGCGAGTAAGAAACACGTTTCTTCCAGGAGCTGCATTTGCGTATTCCAGAGTGTACTGGAGTATAAGGTTTAAAGTGAAATATCTGGTTCTAAAACAAACACGGAGCCATCTAACAGAATGGTTGTCACTGTGTGCATTCAGCTTATTGAGATAAACTGTTGTTTCTATGCAGCAGTTTAGAAAAGATTTTTGTGCAGATTCTAAAACAGACATTCCCAGCAAAATACCGGCCTCTAAGAAATAGCAATAAGACTGCGTCTAAAACTCAAATAAAACGTTTCTTTCAAACTGCTGTGCTCTGTGTTCGTTCACCTAAGGGAGTTGAATCTATGTTTAGATTCAGCGACTTAGAAACACGTCTATTCTGGGAGCTGCGTTTGGCTATTCCAGAATGAATGGGAGTATATGCTGTAACTAGAAACACAGGCTTCTAAAACCAAAACGGAGCTAGCTAACAGAATGATTGTGAATGAGGGCATTCAACATAACGAATTAAACTGCTCCACTTATGCAGCAGTTTACAAACCATTTGTATGGAAATTCTAAAACCAACATTTCCAGGAAAACACCAGCCTAAAAGCAATAGCAGTAACAGTGCATCTATAACATGGAAGAAATGTTTTTTTCAAACTCCTCTGCTGCGTCTTCATTCACCTAAGAGACTTCAATATATGCTCAGATTCAGCGAGTTACAAACACGTTTCTTCCAGGAGCTGCGTTTGCATATATCAGAGTGTACTGGGGGACAAGATGTAAAGGGAAATATCTGATTATACGTAGAAACCCGTTTCTTTTAAGGAGCTGCGTTTGGATATTCCAGAGTGAATGAGAGTATATGCCGTAAAGAGAAATAACTTCTTCTAAAACCAAAAGGCAGCTATGTAACTGAATGGTTGTCAATGCGTGCATTCACCTTCCAGAGATGAACTCGTGTGTGGATTCAGCAGTCTGCAAACACTTTCTGTGCAGAGTCCCAAAACAGGCGTTTTCAGCCCATTACCGGCATATGGAAGAAACGGCAGTAAGCACAGGGAAATATCTGCTTCTAAATCCAAAACGCAGCTATCTAACAGAACGGTTGTCAATGTGTGCACTCAACTTCCAGAGTTAAACCCGTGTGTGGATTCAGCAGTCTGCAAACACTTTCTCTGCAGAGTCCCAAAACAGGCGTTTTCAGCCCATTACCGGCATATGGAAGAAGCAGCAGTAAGCACAGGGAAATATCTGCTTCTAAATCCAAAACGCAGCTATCTAACAGAACGGTTGTCAATGTGTGCACTCAACTTCCAGAGTTAAACCCGTGTGTGGATTCAGCAGTCTGCAAACACTTTCTCTGCAGAGTCCCAAAACAGGCATTTTCAGCCCATTACCGGCATATGGAAGAAACAGCAGTAAGCACAGGGAAATATCTGCTTCTAAATCCAAAACGCAGCTATCTAACAGAACGGTTGTCAATGTGTGCACTCAACGTCCAGAGTTAAACCCGTGTGTGGATTCAGCAGTCTGCAAACACTTTCTCTGCAGAGTCCCAAAACAGGCGTTTTCAGCTCATTACCGGCATATGGAAGAAACAGCAGTAAGCACAGGGAAATATCTGCTTCTAAATCCAAAACGCAGCTATCTAACAGAACGGTTGTCAATGTGTGCACTCAACTTCCAGAGTTAAACCCGTGTGTGGATTCAGCAGTCTGCAAACACTTTCTCTGCAGAGTCCCAAAACAGGCGTTTTCAGCCCATTACCGGCATATGGAAGAAACAGCAGTAAGCACAGGGAAATATCTGCTTCTAAATCCAAAACGCAGCTATCTAACAGAACGGTTGTCAATGTGTGCACTCAACTTCCAGAGTTAAACCCGTGTGTGGATTCAGCAGTCTGCAAACACTTTCTCTGCAGAGTCCCAAAACAGGCGTTTTCAGCCCATTACCGGCATATGGACGAAACAGCAGTAAGCACAGGGAAATATCTGCTTCTAAATCCAAAACGCAGCTATCTAACAGAACGGTTGTCAATGTGTGCACTCAACTTCCAGAGTTAAACCCGTGTGTGGATTCAGCAGTCTGCAAACACTTTCTCTGCAGAGTCCCAAAACAGGCGTTTTCAGCCCATTACCGGCATATGGACGAAACAGCAGTAAGCACAGGGAAATATCTGCTTCTAAATCCAAAACGCAGCTATCTAACAGAACGGTTGTCAATGTGTGCACTCAACTTCCAGAGTTAATCCCGTGTGTGGATTCAGCAGTCTGCAAACACTTTCTGTGCAGAGTCTGAAAACAGGCCTTTCCGGCCCAGTACCGGCATATATAAGAAAGAGCATTAAGACTGCGTCTAAAACTCAGAAGAAACGTTTATTTCAACCTGCTCGGCCGTGTGTTCTCTGACCTAAGGGAGTTTAATCTATGTTTAGATTCAGCGAGATAGAAACACGTTTATTCTAGGAGCTGTCTTTGGATATTCCGGAATGAATGGGAGTATATGCTGTAAAGAGAAATATCTGTTTCTAAAACCAAAATGGATCTATCTAGCAGAGTGGTTGTGAATGTGTGCCTTTGGCTTAAAGAGGTAAACTGCTCTTCTCATGCAGCACTTTAGAAACCCTTTATATGCAAATTCTCATACAGGCCTTTCCAGCAAAACACCAGCCTAAAGGAAATAGCAGTAAGACTGCATCTTTAACATGGATGAAACTGTTTTCAAACTGCTCTGCTGTGTGTTCATTCGTATAAGAGGCTTGAATATATGTTCAGATTCAGCTAATTAGCAACACGTTTCTTCCAGGAGCTGTGTTTGCCTATTCCAGAGTATACTGGAGTATAAGATGTAAAGACAAATGTCTCGTTCCAAAAGAAAAACGGATGATCTAATGGAATGGTTGTCAATGTGTGCATTCAACTTACTGAGCTAAACTGCTGTTTGTATGCAGCAGTTTAGAAAACATTTCTGTGTAGATTCTCAAACAGACATTTCCAGCAAAATACCGGCCTATAAGAAATAGCAGTAAGACTGCGTCTAAAACTCAGAGGGAACGTTTCTTTCAAACTGCTCTGCAGTGTGTTCGTTCACCAAAGGTCGTTGAATCTATGTTTGGATTCAGCGAGTTTGAAACACGTTTATTCTAGGAGCTGCATTTCGATATTCCAGAGTGTATGGGAGTAAATGCTGTAAAGAGAAATATCTGTTTCTAAAACCAAAACGGAGCTATCTAACAGAATGGTTGTGAATGTGTGCATTCAACTTAAAGGGTTAATCTGCTCTTCTTAGGCAGCAGTTTAGAAACCCTTTATATGCAAATTCTAAAATCAACATTTGCAGCAAAACACCAGCCTCAAAGAAGTAGCAGTAAGACTGCATCTATAACATAGAAGAAACGTTTTCTTCAAAATGCTCTGCTCTGTGTTCATTCAACTAAGAGTCTTGAGTATATGTTCAGATTCAGCGAGTAAGAAACACGTTTCTTCCAGGAGCTGCATTTGCGTATTCCAGAGTGTACTGGAGTATAAGGTTTAAAGTGAAATATCTGGTTCTAAAACAAACACGGAGCCATCTAACAGAATGGTTGTCACTGTGTGCATTCAGCTTATTGAGATAAACTGTTGTTTCTATGCAGCAGTTTAGAAAAGATTTTTGTGCAGATTCTAAAACAGACATTCCCAGCAAAATACCGGCCTCTAAGAAATAGCAATAAGACTGCGTCTAAAACTCAAATAAAACGTTTCTTTCAAACTGCTGTGCTCTGTGTTCGTTCACCTAAGGGAGTTGAATCTATGTTTAGATTCAGCGACTTAGAAACACGTCTATTCTGGGAGCTGCGTTTGGCTATTCCAGAATGAATGGGAGTATATGCTGTAACTGGAAACACAGGCTTCTAAAACCAAAACGGAGCTAGCTAACAGAATGATTGTGAATGAGGGCATTCAACATAACGAATTAAACTGCTCCACTTATGCAGCAGTTTACAAACCATTTGTATGGAAATTCTAAAACCAACATTTCCAGGAAAACACCAGCCTAAAAGCAATAGCAGTAACAGTGCATCTATAACATGGAAGAAATGTTTTTTTCAAACTCCTCTGCTGCGTCTTCATTCACCTAAGAGACTTCAATATATGCTCAGATTCAGCGAGTTACAAACACGTTTCTTCCAGGAGCTGCGTTTGCATATATCAGAGTGTACTGGGGGACAAGATGTAAAGGGAAATATCTGATTATACGTAGAAACCCGTTTCTTTTAAGGAGCTGCGTTTGGATATTCCAGAGTGAATGAGAGTATATGCCGTAAAGAGAAATAACTTCTTCTAAAACCAAAAGGCAGCTATGTAACTGAATGGTTGTCAATGCGTGCATTCACCTTCCAGAGATGAACTCGTGTGTGGATTCAGCAGTCTGCAAACACTTTCTGTGCAGAGTCCCAAAACAGGCGTTTTCAGCCCATTACCGGCATATGGAAGAAACGGCAGTAAGCACAGGGAAATATCTGCTTCTAAATCCAAAACGCAGCTATCTAACAGAACGGTTGTCAATGTGTGCACTCAACTTCCAGAGTTAAACCCGTGTGTGGATTCAGCAGTCTGCAAACACTTTCTCTGCAGAGTCCCAAAACAGGCGTTTTCAGCCCATTACCGGCATATGGAAGAAGCAGCAGTAAGCACAGGGAAATATCTGCTTCTAAATCCAAAACGCAGCTATCTAACAGAACGGTTGTCAATGTGTGCACTCAACTTCCAGAGTTAAACCCGTGTGTGGATTCAGCAGTCTGCAAACACTTTCTCTGCAGAGTCCCAAAACAGGCGTTTTCAGCCCATTACCGGCATATGGAAGAAACAGCAGTAAGCACAGGGAAATATCTGCTTCTAAATCCAAAACGCAGCTATCTAACAGAACGGTTGTCAATGTGTACACTCAACTTCCAGAGTTAAACCCGTGTGTGGATTCAGCAGTCTGCAGAGACTTTCTCTGCAGAGTCCCAAAACAGGCGTTTTCAGCCCATTACCGGCATATGGAAGAAACAGCAGTAAGCACAGGGAAATATCTGCTTCTAAATCAAAAACGCAGCTATCTAACAGAACGGTTGTCAATGTGTGCACTCAACTTCCAGAGTTAAACCCGTGTGTGGATTCAGCAGTCTGCAGAGACTTTCTCTGCAGAGTCCCAAAACAGGCGTTTTCAGCCCATTACCGGCATATGGAAGAAACAGCAGTAAGCACAGGGAAATATCTGCTTCTAAATCCAAAACGCAGCTATCTAACAGAACGGTTGTCAATGTGTGCACTCAACTTCCAGAGTTAAACCCGTGTGTGGATTCAGCAGCCTGCAGAGACTTTCTCTGCAGAGTCCCAAAACAGGCGTTTTCAGCCCATTACCGGCATATGGAAGAAACAGCAGTAAGCACAGGGAAATATCTGCTTCTAAATCCAAAACGCAGCTATCTAACAGAACGGTTGTCAATGTGTGCACTCAACTTCCAGAGTTAAACCCGTGTGTGGATTCAGCAGTCTGCAAACACTTTCTCTGCAGAGTCCCAAAACAGGCGTTTTCAGCCCATTACCGGCATATGGAAGAAACAGCATAAGCACAGGGAAATATCTGCTTCTAAATCCAAAACGCAGCTATCTAACAGAACGGTTGTCAATGTGTGCACTCAGCTTCCAGAGTTAAACCCGTGTGTGGATTCAGCAGTCTGCAAACACTTTCTCTGCAGAGTCCCAAAACAGGCGTTTTCAGCCCATTACCGGCATATGGAAGAAACAGCAGTAAGCACAGGGAAATATCTGCTTCTAAATCCAAAACGCAGCTATCTAACAGAACGGTTGTCAATGTGTGCACTCAACTTCCAGAGTTAAACCCGTGTGTGGATTCAGCAGTCTGCAAACACTTTCTCTGCAGAGTCCCAAAACAGGCGTTTTCAGCCCATTACCGGCATATGGAAGAAGCAGCAGTAAGCACAGGGAAATATCTGCTTCTAAATCCAAAACGCAGGTATCTAACAGAACGGTTGTCAATGTGTGCACTCAACTTCCAGAGTTAAACCCGTGTGTGGATTCAGCAGTCTGCAGAGACTTTCTCTGCAGAGTCCCAAAACAGGCGTTTTCAGCCCATTACCGGCATATGGAAGAAACAGCAGTAAGCACAGGGAAATATCTGCTTCTAAATCCAAAACGCAGCTATCTAACAGAACGGTTGTCAATGTGTGCACTCAACTTCCAGAGTTAAACCCGTGTGTGGATTCAGCAGTCTGCAAACACTTTCTCTGCAGAGTCCCAAAACAGGCATTTTCAGCCCATTACCGGCATATGGAAGAAACAGCAGTAAGCACAGGGAAATATCTGCTTCTAAATCCAAAACGCAGCTATCTAACAGAACGGTTGTCAATGTGTGCACTCAACTTCCAGAGTTAAACCCGTGTGTGGATTCAGCAGTCTGCAAACACTTTCTCTGCAGAGTCCCAAAACAGGCGTTTTCAGCTCATTACCGGCATATGGAAGAAACAGCAGTAAGCACAGGGAAATATCTGCTTCTAAATCCAAAACGCAGCTATCTAACAGAACGGTTGTCAATGTGTGCACTCAACTTCCAGAGTTAAACCCGTGTGTGGATTCAGCAGTCTGCAAACACTTTCTCTGCAGAGTCCCAAAACAGGCGTTTTCAGCCCATTACCGGCATATGGAAGAAACAGCAGTAAGCACAGGGAAATATCTGCTTCTAAATCCAAAACGCAGCTATCTAACAGAACGGTTGTCAATGTGTGCACTCAACTTCCAGAGTTAAACCCGTGTGTGGATTCAGCAGTCTGCAAACACTTTCTCTGCAGAGTCCCAAAACAGGCGTTTTCAGCCCATTACCGGCATATGGACGAAACAGCAGTAAGCACAGGGAAATATCTGCTTCTAAATCCAAAACGCAGCTATCTAACAGAACGGTTGTCAATGTGTGCACTCAACTTCCAGAGTTAAACCCGTGTGTGGATTCAGCAGTCTGCAAACACTTTCTCTGCAGAGTCCCAAAACAGGCGTTTTCAGCCCATTACCGGCATATGGACGAAACAGCAGTAAGCACAGGGAAATATCTGCTTCTAAATCCAAAACGCAGCTATCT
Organism: Aotus nancymaae; assembly: GCF_030222135.1. Taxonomy (NCBI): domain Eukaryota; kingdom Metazoa; phylum Chordata; class Mammalia; order Primates; family Aotidae; genus Aotus; species Aotus nancymaae. The sequence goes on from NW_026989243.1 coordinate 103,272, forward strand.
AACAGAACGGTTGTCAATGTGTGCACTCAACTTCCAGAGTTAATCCCGTGTGTGGATTCAGCAGTCTGCAAACACTTTCTGTGCAGAGTCTGAAAACAGGCCTTTCCGGCCCAGTACCGGCATATATAAGAAAGAGCATTAAGACTGCGTCTAAAACTCAGAAGAAACGTTTATTTCAACCTGCTCGGCCGTGTGTTCTCTGACCTAAGGGAGTTTAATCTATGTTTAGATTCAGCGAGATAGAAACACGTTTATTCTAGGAGCTGTCTTTGGATATTCCGGAATGAATGGGAGTATATGCTGTAAAGAGAAATATCTGTTTCTCAAACCAAAATGGATCTATCTAGCAGAGTGGTTGTGAATGTGTGCCTTTGGCTTAACGAGGTAAACTGCTCTTCTCATGCAGCACTTTAGAAACCCTTTATATGCAAATTCTCATACAGGCCTTTCCAGCAAAACACCAGCCTAAAGGAAATAGCAGTAAGACTGCATCTTTAACATGGATGAAACTGTTTTCAAACTGCTCTGCTGTGTGTTCATTCGTATAAGAGGCTTGAATATATGTTCAGATTCAGCTAATTAGCAACACGTTTCTTCCAGGAGCTGTGTTTGCCTATTCCAGAGTATACTGGAGTATAAGATGTAAAGACAAATGTCTCGTTCCAAAAGAAAAACGGATGATCTAATGGAATGGTTGTCAATGTGTGCATTCAACTTACTGAGCTAAACTGCTGTTTGTATGCAGCAGTTTAGAAAACATTTCTGTGTAGATTCTCAAACAGACATTTCCAGCAAAATACCGGCCTATAAGAAATAGCAGTAAGACTGCGTCTAAAACTCAGAGGGAACGTTTCTTTCAAACTGCTCTGCAGTGTGTTCGTTCACCAAAGGTCGTTGAATCTATGTTTGGATTCAGCGAGTTTGAAACACGTTTATTCTAGGAGCTGCATTTCGATATTCCAGAGTGTATGGGAGTAAATGCTGTAAAGAGAAATATCTGTTTCTAAAACCAAAACGGAGCTATCTAACAGAATGGTTGTGAATGTGTGCATTCAACTTAAAGGGTTAATCTGCTCTTCTTAGGCAGCAGTTTAGAAACCCTTTATATGCAAATTCTAAAATCAACATTTGCAGCAAAACACCAGCCTCAAAGAAGTAGCAGTAAGACTGCATCTATAACATAGAAGAAACGTTTTCTTCAAAATGCTCTGCTCTGTGTTCATTCAACTAAGAGTCTTGAGTATATGTTCAGATTCAGCGAGTAAGAAACACGTTTCTTCCAGGAGCTGCATTTGCGTATTCCAGAGTGTACTGGAGTATAAGGTTTAAAGTGAAATATCTGGTTCTAAAACAAACACGGAGCCATCTAACAGAATGGTTGTCACTGTGTGCATTCAGCTTATTGAGATAAACTGTTGTTTCTATGCAGCAGTTTAGAAAAGATTTTTGTGCAGATTCTAAAACAGACATTCCCAGCAAAATACCGGCCTCTAAGAAATAGCAATAAGACTGCGTCTAAAACTCAAATAAAACGTTTCTTTCAAACTGCTGTGCTCTGTGTTCGTTCACCTAAGGGAGTTGAATCTATGTTTAGATTCAGCGACTTAGAAACACGTCTATTCTGGGAGCTGCGTTTGGCTATTCCAGAATGAATGGGAGTATATGCTGTAACTAGAAACACAGGCTTCTAAAACCAAAACGGAGCTAGCTAACAGAATGATTGTGAATGAGGGCATTCAACATAACGAATTAAACTGCTCCACTTATGCAGCAGTTTACAAACCATTTGTATGGAAATTCTAAAACCAACATTTCCAGGAAAACACCAGCCTAAAAGCAATAGCAGTAACAGTGCATCTATAACATGGAAGAAATGTTTTTTTCAAACTCCTCTGCTGCGTCTTCATTCACCTAAGAGACTTCAATATATGCTCAGATTCAGCGAGTTACAAACACGTTTCTTCCAGGAGCTGCGTTTGCATATATCAGAGTGTACTGGGGGACAAGATGTAAAGGGAAATATCTGATTATACGTAGAAACCCGTTTCTTTTAAGGAGCTGCGTTTGGATATTCCAGAGTGAATGAGAGTATATGCCGTAAAGAGAAATAACTTCTTCTAAAACCAAAAGGCAGCTATGTAACTGAATGGTTGTCAATGCGTGCATTCACCTTCCAGAGATGAACTCGTGTGTGGATTCAGCAGTCTGCAAACACTTTCTGTGCAGAGTCCCAAAACAGGCGTTTTCAGCCCATTACCGGCATATGGAAGAAACGGCAGTAAGCACAGGGAAATATCTGCTTCTAAATCCAAAACGCAGCTATCTAACAGAACGGTTGTCAATGTGTGCACTCAACTTCCAGAGTTAAACCCGTGTGTGGATTCAGCAGTCTGCAAACACTTTCTCTGCAGAGTCCCAAAACAGGCGTTTTCAGCCCATTACCGGCATATGGAAGAAGCAGCAGTAAGCACAGGGAAATATCTGCTTCTAAATCCAAAACGCAGCTATCTAACAGAACGGTTGTCAATGTGTGCACTCAACTTCCAGAGTTAAACCCGTGTGTGGATTCAGCAGTCTGCAAACACTTTCTCTGCAGAGTTCCAAAACAGGCGTTTTCAGCCCATTACCGGCATATGGAAGAAACAGCAGTAAGCACAGGGAAATATCTGCTTCTAAATCCAAAACGCAGCTATCTAACAGAACGGTTGTCAATGTGTACACTCAACTTCCAGAGTTAAACCCGTGTGTGGATTCAGCAGTCTGCAGAGACTTTCTCTGCAGAGTCCCAAAACAGGCGTTTTCAGCCCATTACCGGCATATGGAAGAAACAGCAGTAAGCACAGGGAAATATCTGCTTCTAAATCAAAAACGCAGCTATCTAACAGAACGGTTGTCAATGTGTGCACTCAACTTCCAGAGTTAAACCCGTGTGTGGATTCAGCAGTCTGCAAACACTTTCTCTGCAGAGTCCCAAAACAGGCGTTTTCAGCCCATTACCGGCATATGGAAGAAACAGCAGTAAGCACAGGGAAATATCTGCTTCTAAATCCAAAACGCAGCTATCTAACAGAACGGTTGTCAATGTGTGCACTCAACTTCCAGAGTTAAACCCGTGTGTGGATTCAGCAGTCTGCAAACACTTTCTCTGCAGAGTCCCAAAACAGGCGTTTTCAGCCCAATACCGGCATATGGAAGAAACAGCAGTAAGCCACAGGGAAATATCTGCTTCTAAATCCAAAACGCAGCTATCTAACAGAACGGTTGTCAATGTGTGCACTCAACTTCCAGAGTTAAACCCGTGTGTGGATTCAGCAGTCTGCAAACACTTTCTCTGCGGAGTCCAAAACAGGCGTTTTCAGCCCATTACCGGCATATGGAAGAAGCAGCAGTAAGCACAGGGAAATATCTGCTTCTAAATCCAAAACGCAGCTATCTAACAGAACGGTTGTCAATGTGTGCACTCAACTTCCAGAGTTAAACCGTGTGTGGATTCAGCAGTCTGCAAACACTTTCTCTGCAGAGTCCCAAAACAGGCGTTTTCAGCCCATTACCGGCATATGGAAGAAACAGCAGTAAGCACAGGGAAATATCTGCTTCTAAATCCAAAACGCAGCTATCTAACAGAACGGTTGTCAATGTGTGCACTCAACTTCCAGAGTTAAACCCGTGTGTGGATTCAGCAGTCTGCAAACACTTTCTCTGCAGAGTCCCAAAACAGCCGTTTTCAGCCCATTACCCGGCATATGGAAGAAACAGCAGTAAGCACAGGGAAATATCTGCTTCTAAATCCAAAACGCAGCTATCTAACAGAACGGTTGTCAATGTGTGCACTCAACTTCCAGAGTTAAACCCGTGTGTGGATTCAGCAGTCTGCAAACACTTTCTCTGCAGAGTCCCCAAAACAGGCGTTTTCAGCCCATTACCGGCATATGGAAGAAACAGCAGTAAGCACAGGGAAATATCTGCTTCTAAATCCAAAACGCAGCTATCTAACAGAACGGTTGTCAATGTGTGCACTCAACTTCCAGAGTTAAACCCGTGTGTGGATTCAGCAGTCTGCAAACACTTTCTCTGCAGAGTCCCAAAACAGGCGTTTTCAGCCCATTACCGGCATATGGAAGAAACAGCAGTAAGCACAGGGAAATATCTGCTTCTAAATCCAAAACGCAGCTATCTAACAGAACGGTTGTCAATGTGTGCACTCAACTTCCAGAGTTAAACCCGTGTGTGGATTCAGCAGTCTGCAGAGACTTTCTCTGCAGAGTCCCAAAACAGGCGTTTTCAGCCCATTACCGGCATATGGAAGAAACAGCAGTAAGCACAGGGAAATATCTGCTTCTAAATCCAAAACGCAGCTATCTAACAGAACGGTTGTCAATGTGTGCACTCAACTTCCAGAGTTAAACCCGTGTGTGGATTCAGCAGTCTGCAAACACTTTCTCTGCAGAGTCCCAAAACAGGCGTTTTCAGCCCATTACCGGCATATGGAAGAAACAGCAGTAAGCACAGGGAAATATCTGCTTCTAAATCCAAAACGCAGCTATCTAACAGAACGGTTGTCAATGTGTGCACTCAACTTCCAGAGTTAAACCCGTGTGTGGATTCAGCAGTCTGCAGAGACTTTCTCTGCAGAGTCCCAAAACAGGCGTTTTCAGCCCATTACCGGCATATGGAAGAAACAGCAGTAAGCACAGGGAAATATCTGCTTCTAAATCCAAAACGCAGCTATCTAACAGAACGGTTGTCAATGTGTGCACTCAACTTCCAGAGTTAAACCCGTGTGTGGATTCAGCAGTCTGCAAACACTTTCTCTGCAGAGTCCCAAAACAGGCGTTTTCAGCCCATTACCGGCATATGGAAGAAACAGCAGTAAGCACAGGGAAATATCTGCTTCTAAATCCAAAACGCAGCTATCTAACAGAACGGTTGTCAATGTGTGCACTCAACTTCCAGAGTTAAAACCGTGTGTGGATTCAGCAGTCTGCAAACACTTTCTCTGCAGAGTCCCAAAACAGGCGTTTTCAGCCCATTACCGGCATATGGAAGAAACAGCAGTAAGCACAGGGAAATATCTGCTTCTAAATCCAAAACGCAGCTATCTAACAGAACGGTTGTCAATGTGTGCACTCAACTTCCAGAGTTAAAACCCGTGTGTGGATTCAGCAGTCTGCAAACACTTTCTCTGCAGAGTTCCAAAACAGGCGTTTTCAGCCCATTACCGGCATATGGAAGAAGCAGCAGTAAGCACAGGGAAATATCTGCTTCTAAATCCAAAACGCAGCTATCTAACAGAATGGTTGTCAATGTGTGCACTCAACTTCCAGAGTTAAACCCGTGTGTGGATTCAGCAGTCTGCAGAGACTTTCTCTGCAGAGTCCCAAAACAGGCGTTTTCAGCCCATTACCGGCATATGGAAGAAACAGCAGTAAGCACAGGGAAATATCTGCTTCTAAATCCAAAACGCAGCTATCTAACAGAACGGTTGTCAATGTGTGCACTCAACTTCCAGAGTTAAACCCGTGTGTGGATTCAGCAGTCTGCAAACACTTTCTCTGCAGAGTCCAAAACAGGCGTTTTCAGCCCATTACCGGCATATGGAAGAAGCAGCAGTAAGCACAGGGAAATATCTGCTTCTAAATCCAAAACGCAGCTATCTAACAGAACGATTGTCAATGTGTGCACTCAACTTCCAGAGTTAAACCCGTGTGTGGATTCAGCAGTCTGCAGAGACTTTCTCTGCAGAGTCCCAAAACAGGCGTTTTCAGCCCATTACCGGCATATGGAAGAAACAGCAGTAAGCACAGGGAAATATCTGCTTCTAAATCCAAAACGCAGCTATCTAACAGAACGGTTGTCAATGTGTGCACTCAACTTCCAGAGTTAAACCCGTGTGTGGATTCAGCAGTCTGCAAACACTTTCTCTGCAGAGTCCCAAAACAGGCGTTTTCCAGCCCATTACCGGCATATGGAAGAAACAGCAGTAAGCACAGGGAAATATCTGCTTCTAAATCCAAAACGCAGCTATCTAACAGAACGGTTGTCAATGTGTGCACTCAACTTCCAGAGTTAAACCCGTGTGTGGATTCAGCAGCCTGCAGAGACTTTCTCTGCAGAGTCCCAAAACAGGCGTTTTCAGCCCATTACCGGCATATGGAAGAAACAGCAGTAAGCACAGGGAAATATCTGCTTCTAAATCCAAAACGCAGCTATCTAACAGAACGGTTGTCAATGTGTGCACTCAACTTCCAGAGTTAAAACCCGTGTGTGGATTCAGCAGTCTGCAAACACTTTCTCTGCAGAGTCCCAAAACAGGCGTTTTCAGCCCATTACCGGCATATGGAAGAAACAGCAGTAAGCACAGGGAAATATCTGCTTCTAAATCCAAAACGCAGCTATCTAACAGAACGGTTGTCAATGTGTGCACTCAACTTCCAGAGTTAAACCCGTGTGTGGATTCAGCACTCTGCAAACACTTTCTCTGCAGAGTCCCCAAAACAGGCGTTTTCAGCCCATTACCGGCATATGGAAGAAACAGCAGTAAGCACAGGGAAATATCTGCTTCTAAATCCAAAACGCAGCTATCTAACAGAACGGTTGTCAATGTGTGCACTCAACTTCCAGAGTTAAACCCGTGTGTGGATTCAGCAGTCTGCAAACACTTTCTCTGCAGAGTCCCAAAACAGGCGTTTTCAGCCCATTACCGGCATATGGAAGAAACAGCAGTAAGCACAGGGAAATATCTGCTTCTAAATCCAAAACGCAGCTATCTAACAGAACGGTTGTCAATGTGTGCACTCAACTTCCAGAGTTAAACCCGTGTGTGGATTCAGCAGTCTGCAGAGACTTTCTCTGCAGAGTCCCAAAACAGGCGTTTTCAGCCCATTACCGGCATATGGAAGAAACAGCAGTAAGCACAGGGAAATATCTGCTTCTAAATCCAAAACGCAGCTATCTAACAGAACGGTTGTCAATGTGTGCACTCAACTTCCAGAGTTAAACCCGTGTGTGGATTCAGCAGTCTGCAAACACTTTCTCTGCAGAGTCCCAAAACAGGCGTTTTCAGCCCAATACCGGCATATGGAAGAAACAGCAGTAAGCACAGGGAAATATCTGCTTCTAAATCCAAAACGCAGCTATCTAACAGAACGGTTGTCAATGTGTGCACTCAACTTCCAGCGTTAAACCCGTGTGTGGATTCAGCAGTCTGCAAACACTTTCTCTGCAGAGTCCCAAAACAGGCGTTTTCAGCCCATTACCGGCATATGGAAGAAACAGCAGTAAGCACAGGGAAATATCTGCTTCTAAATCCAAAACGCAGCTATCTAACAGAACGGTTGTCAATGTGTGCACTCAACTTCCAGAGGTAAACCCGTGTGTGGATTCAGCAGTCTGCAAACACTTTCTCTGCAGAGTCCCAAAACAGGCGTTTTCAGCCCATTACCGGCATATGGAAGAAACAGCAGTAAGCACAGGGAAATATCTGCTTCTAAATCCAAAACGCAGCTATCTAACAGAACGGTTGTCAATGTGTGCACTCAACTTCCAGAGTTAAACCCGTGTGTGGATTCAGCAGTCTGCAAACACTTTCTCTGCAGAGTCCCAAAACAGGCGTTTTCAGCCCATTACCGGCATATGGAAGAAACAGCAGTAAGCACAGGGAAATATCTGCTTCTAAATCCAAAACGCAGCTATCTAACAGAACGGTTGTCAATGTGTGCACTCAACTTCCAGAGTTAAACCCGTGTGTGGATTCAGCAGTCTGCAAACACTTTCTCTGCAGAGTCCCAAAACAGGCGTTTTCAGCCCATTACCGGCATATGGAAGAAACAGCAGTAAGCACAGGGAAATATCTGCTTCTAAATCCAAAACGCAGCTATCTAACAGAACGGTTGTCAATGTGTGCACTCAACTTCCAGCGTTAAACCCGTGTGTGGATTCAGCAGTCTGCAGAGACTTTCTCTGCAGAGTCCCAAAACAGGCGTTTTCAGCCCATTACCGGCATATGGAAGAAACAGCAGTAAGCACAGGGAAATATCTGCTTCTAAATCCAAAACGCAGCTATCTAACAGAACGGTTGTCAATGTGTGCACTCAACTTCCAGAGTTAAACCCGTGTGTGGATTCAGCAGTCTGCAGAGACTTTCTCTGCAGAGTCCCAAAACAGGCGTTTTCAGCCCATTACCGGCATATGGAAGAAACAGCAGTAAGCACAGGGAAATATCTGCTTCTAAATCCAAAACGCAGCTATCTAACAGAACGGTTGTCAATGTGTGCACTCAACTTCCAGAGTTAAACCCGTGTGTGGATTCAGCAGTCTGCAGAGACTTTCTCTGCAGAGTCCCAAAACAGGCGTTTTCAGCCCATTACCGGCATATGGAAGAAACAGCAGTAAGCACAGGGAAATATCTGCTTCTAAATCCAAAACGCAGCTATCTAACAGAACGGTTGTCAATGTGTGCACTCAACTTCCAGAGTTAAACCCGTGTGTGGATTCAGCAGTCTGCAGAGACTTTCTCTGCAGAGTCCCAAAACAGGCGTTTTCAGCCCATTACCGGCATATGGAAGAAACAGCAGTAAGCACAGGGAAATATCTGCTTCTAAATCCAAAACGCAGCTATCTAACAGAACGGTTGTCAATGTGTGCACTCAACTTCCAGAGTTAAAACCGTGTGTGGATTCAGCAGTCTGCAAACACTTTCTCTGCAGAGTCCCAAAACAGGCGTTTTCAGCCCATTACCGGCATATGGAAGAAACAGCAGTAAGCACAGGGAAATATCTGCTTCTAAATCCAAAACGCAGCTATCTAACAGAACGGTTGTCAATGTGTGCACTCAACTTCCAGAGTTAAACCCGTGTGTGGATTCAGCAGTCTGCAAACACTTTCTCTGCAGAGTTCCAAAACAGGCGTTTTCAGCCCATTACCGGCATATGGAAGAAGCAGCAGTAAGCACAGGGAAATATCTGCTTCTAAATCCAAAACGCAGCTATCTAACAGAATGGTTGTCAATGTGTGCACTCAACTTCCAGAGTTAAACCCGTGTGTGGATTCAGCAGTCTGCAGAGACTTTCTCTGCAGAGTCCCAAAACAGGCGTTTTCAGCCCATTACCGGCATATGGAAGAAACAGCAGTAAGCACAGGGAAATATCTGCTTCTAAATCCAAAACGCAGCTATCTAACAGAACGGTTGTCAATGTGTGCACTCAACTTCCAGAGTTAAACCCGTGTGTGGATTCAGCAGTCTGCAAACACTTTCTCTGCAGAGTCCAAAACAGGCGTTTTCAGCCCATTACCGGCATATGGAAGAAGCAGCAGTAAGCACAGGGAAATATCTGCTTCTAAATCCAAAACGCAGCTATCTAACAGAACGATTGTCAATGTGTGCACTCAACTTCCAGAGTTAAACCCGTGTGTGGATTCAGCAGTCTGCAGAGACTTTCTCTGCAGAGTCCCAAAACAGGCGTTTTCAGCCCATTACCGGCATATGGAAGAAACAGCAGTAAGCACAGGGAAATATCTGCTTCTAAATCCAAAACGCAGCTATCTAACAGAACGGTTGTCAATGTGTGCACTCAACTTCCAGAGTTAAACCCGTGTGTGGATTCAGCAGTCTGCAAACACTTTCTCTGCAGAGTCCCAAAACAGGCGTTTTCCAGCCCATTACCGGCATATGGAAGAAACAGCAGTAAGCACAGGGAAATATCTGCTTCTAAATCCAAAAACGCAGCTATCTAACAGAACGGTTGTCAATGTGTGCACTCAACTTCCAGAGTTAAACCCGTGTGTGGATTCAGCAGCCTGCAGAGACTTTCTCTGCAGAGTCCCAAAACAGGCGTTTTCAGCCCATTACCGGCATATGGAAGAAACAGCAGTAAGCACAGGGAAATATCTGCTTCTAAATCCAAAACGCAGCTATCTAACAGAACGGTTGTCAATGTGTGCACTCAACTTCCAGAGTTAAACCCGTGTGTGGATTCAGCAGTCTGCAAACACTTTCTCTGCAGAGTCCCAAAACAGGCGTTTTCAGCCCATTACCGGCATATGGAAGAAACAGCAGTAAGCACAGGGAAATATCTGCTTCTAAATCCAAAACGCAGCTATCTAACAGAACGGTTGTCAATGTGTGCACTCAACTTCCAGAGTTAAACCCGTGTGTGGATTCAGCACTCTGCAAACACTTTCTCTGCAGAGTCCCAAAACAGGCGTTTTCCAGCCCATTACCGGCATATGGAAGAAACAGCAGTAAGCACAGGGAAATATCTGCTTCTAAATCCAAAACGCAGCTATCTAACAGAACGGTTGTCAATGTGTGCACTCAACGTCCAGAGTTAAACCCGTGTGTGGATTCAGCAGTCTGCAAACACTTTCTCTGCAGAGTCCCAAAACAGGCGTTTTCAGCCCATTACCGGCATATGGAAGAAACAGCAGTAAGCACAGGGAAATATCTGCTTCTAAATACAAAACGCAGCTATCTAACAGAACGGTTGTCAATGTGTGCACTCAACTTCCAGAGTTAAACCCGTGTGTGGATTCAGCAGTCTGCAGAGACTTTCTCTGCAGAGTCCCAAAACAGGCGTTTTCAGCCCATTACCGGCATATGGAAGAAACAGCAGTAAGCACAGGGAAATATCTGCTTCTAAATCCAAAACGCAGCTATCTAACAGAACGGTTGTCAATGTGTGCACTCAACTTCCAGAGTTAAACCCGTGTGTGGATTCAGCAGTCTGCAAACACTTTCTCTGCAGAGTCCCAAAACAGGCGTTTTCAGCCCAATACCGGCATATGGAAGAAACAGCAGTAAGCACAGGGAAATATCTGCTTCTAAATCCAAAACGCAGCTATCTAACAGAACGGTTGTCAATGTGTGCACTCAACTTCCAGCGTTAAACCCGTGTGTGGATTCAGCAGTCTGCAAACACTTTCTCTGCAGAGTCCCAAAACAGGCGTTTTCAGCCCATTACCGGCATATGGAAGAAACAGCAGTAAGCACAGGGAAATATCTGCTTCTAAATCCAAAACGCAGCTATCTAACAGAACGGTTGTCAATGTGTGCACTCAACTTCCAGAGGTAAACCCGTGTGTGGATTCAGCAGTCTGCAAACACTTTCTCTGCAGAGTCCCAAAACAGGCGTTTTCAGCCCATTACCGGCATATGGAAGAAACAGCAGTAAGCACAGGGAAATATCTGCTTCTAAATCCAAAACGCAGCTATCTAACAGAACGGTTGTCAATGTGTGCACTCAACTTCCAGAGTTAAACCCGTGTGTGGATTCAGCAGTCTGCAAACACTTTCTCTGCAGAGTCCCAAAACAGGCGTTTTCCAGCCCATTACCGGCATATGGAAGAAACAGCAGTAAGCACAGGGAAATATCTGCTTCTAAATCCAAAACGCAGCTATCTAACAGAACGGTTGTCAATGTGTGCACTCAACTTCCAGAGTTAAACCCGTGTGTGGATTCAGCAGTCTGCAAACACTTTCTCTGCAGAGTCCCAAAACAGGCGTTTTCAGCCCATTACCGGCATATGGAAGAAACAGCAGTAAGCACAGGGAAATATCTGCTTCTAAATCCAAAACGCAGCTATCTAACAGAACGGTTGTCAATGTGTGCACTCAACTTCCAGCGTTAAACCCGTGTGTGGATTCAGCAGTCTGCAGAGACTTTCTCTGCAGAGTCCCAAAACAGGCGTTTTCAGCCCATTACCGGCATATGGAAGAAACAGCAGTAAGCACAGGGAAATATCTGCTTCTAAATCCAAAACGCAGCTATCTAACAGAACGGTTGTCAATGTGTGCACTCAACTTCCAGAGTTAAACCCGTGTGTGGATTCAGCAGTCTGCAGAGACTTTCTCTGCAGAGTCCCAAAACAGGCGTTTTCAGCCCATTACCGGCATATGGAAGAAACAGCAGTAAGCACAGGGAAATATCTGCTTCTAAATCCAAAACGCAGCTATCTAACAGAACGGTTGTCAATGTGTGCACTCAACTTCCAGAGTTAAACCCGTGTGTGGATTCAGCAGTCTGCAGAGACTTTCTCTGCAGAGTCCCAAAACAGGCGTTTTCAGCCCATTACCGGCATATGGAAGAAACAGCAGTAAGCACAGGGAAATATCTGCTTCTAAATCCAAAACGCAGCTATCTAACAGAACGGTTGTCAATGTGTGCACTCAACTTCCAGAGTTAAACCCGTGTGTGGATTCAGCAGTCTGCAGAGACTTTCTCTGCAGAGTCCCAAAACAGGCGTTTTCAGCCCATTACCGGCATATGGAAGAAACAGCAGTAAGCACAGGGAAATATCTGCTTCTAAATCCAAAACGCAGCTATCTAACAGAACGGTTGTCAATGTGTGCACTCAACTTCCAGAGTTAAACCCGTGTGTGGATTCAGCAGTCTGCAAACACTTTCTCTGCAGAGTCCCAAAACAGGCGTTTTCAGCCCATTACCGGCATATGGAAGAAACAGCAGTAAGCACAGGGAAATATCTGCTTCTAAATCCAAAACGCAGCTATCTAACAGAACGGTTGTCAATGTGTGCACTCAACTTCCAGAGGTAAACCCGTGTGTGGATTCAGCAGTCTGCAAACACTTTCTCTGCAGAGTCCCAAAACAGGCGTTTTCAGCCCATTACCGGCATATGGAAGAAACAGCAGTAAGCACAGGGAAATATCTGCTTCTAAATCAAAAACGCAGCTATCTAACAGAACGGTTGTCAATGTGTGCACTCAACTTCCAGAGTTAAACCCGTGTGTGGATTCAGCAGTCTGCAAACACTTTCTCTGCAGAGTCCCAAAACAGGCGTTTTCAGCCCATTACCGGCATATGGAAGAAACAGCAGTAAGCACAGGGAAATATCTGCTTCTAAATCCAAAACGCAGCTATCTAACAGAACGGTTGTCAATGTGTGCACTCAACTTCCAGAGTTAAACCCGTGTGTGGATTCAGCAGTCTGCAGAGACTTTCTCTGCAGAGTCCCAAAACAGGCGTTTTCAGCCCATTACCGGCATATGGAAGAAACAGCAGTAAGCACAGGGAAATATCTGCTTCTAAATCCAAAACGCAGCTATCTAACAGAACGGTTGTCAATGTGTGCACTCAACTTCCAGAGTTAAACCCGTGTGTGGATTCAGCAGTCTGCAAACACTTTCTCTGCAGAGTCCCAAAACAGGCGTTTTCAGCCCATTACCGGCATATGGAAGAAACAGCAGTAAGCACAGGGAAATATCTGCTTCTAAATCCAAAACGCAGCTATCTAACAGAACGGTTGTCAATGTGTGCACTCAACTTCCAGAGTTAAACCCGTGTGTGGATTCAGCAGTCTGCAAACACTTTCTCTGCAGAGTCCAAAACAGGCGTTTTCAGCCCATTACCGGCATATGGAAGAAGCAGCAGTAAGCACAGGGAAATATCTGCTACTAAATCCAAAACGCAGCTATCTAACAGAACGGTTGTCAATGTGTGCACTCAACTTCCAGAGTTAAACCCGTGTGTGGATTCAGCAGTCTGCAGAGACTTTCTCTGCAGAGTCCCAAAACAGGCGTTTTCAGCCCATTACCGGCATATGGAAGAAACAGCAGTAAGCACAGGGAAATATCTGCTTCTAAATCCAAAACGCAGCTATCTAACAGAACGGTTGTCAATGTGTGCACTCAACTTCCAGAGTTAAACCCGTGTGTGGATTCAGCAGTCTGCAAACACTTTCTCTGCAGAGTCCCAAAACAGGCGTTTTGAGCCCATTACCGGCATATGGAAGAAACAGCAGTAAGCACAGGGAAATATCTGCTTCTAAATCCAAAACGCAGCTATCTAACAGAACGGTTGTCAATGTGTGCACTCAGCTTCCAGAGTTAAACCCGTGTGTGGATTCAGCAGTCTGCAAACACTTTCTCTGCAGAGTCCCAAAACAGGCGTTTTCAGCCCATTACCGGCATATGGAAGAAACAGCAGTAAGCACAGGGAAATATCTGCTTCTAAATCCAAAACGCAGCTATCTAACAGAACGGTTGTCAATGTGTGCACTCAACTTCCAGAGTTAAACCCGTGTGTGGATTCAGCAGTCTGCAAACACTTTCTCTGCAGAGTCCCAAAACAGGCGTTTTCAGCCCATTACCGGCATATGGAAGAAGCAGAAGTAAGCACAGGGAAATATCTGCTTCTAAATCCAAAACGCAGGTATCTAACAGAACGGTTGTCAATGTGTGCACTCAACTTCCAGAGTTAAACCCGTGTGTGGATTCAGCAGTCTGCAGAGACTTTCTCTGCAGAGTCCCAAAACAGGCGTTTTCAGCCCATTACCGGCATATGGAAGAAACAGCAGTAAGCACAGGGAAATATCTGCTTCTAAATCCAAAACGCAGCTATCTAACAGAACGGTTGTCAATGTGTGCACTCAACTTCCAGAGTTAAACCCGTGTGTGGATTCAGCAGTCTGCAAACACTTTCTCTGCAGAGTCCCAAAACAGGCATTTTCAGCCCATTACCGGCATATGGAAGAAACAGCAGTAAGCACAGGGAAATATCTGCTTCTAAATCCAAAACGCAGCTATCTAACAGAACGGTTGTCAATGTGTGCACTCAACTTCCAGAGTTAAACCCGTGTGTGGATTCAGCAGTCTGCAAACACTTTCTCTGCAGAGTCCCAAAACAGGCGTTTTCAGCTCATTACCGGCATATGGAAGAAACAGCAGTAAGCACAGGGAAATATCTGCTTCTAAATCCAAAACGCAGCTATCTAACAGAACGGTTGTCAATGTGTGCACTCAACTTCCAGAGTTAAACCCGTGTGTGGATTCAGCAGTCTGCAAACACTTTCTCTGCAGAGTCCCAAAACAGGCGTTTTCAGCCCATTACCGGCATATGGAAGAAACAGCAGTAAGCACAGGGAAATATCTGCTTCTAAATCCAAAACGCAGCTATCTAACAGAACGGTTGTCAATGTGTGCACTCAACTTCCAGAGTTAAACCCGTGTGTGGATTCAGCAGTCTGCAAACACTTTCTCTGCAGAGTCCCAAAACAGGCGTTTTCAGCCCATTACCGGCATATGGACGAAACAGCAGTAAGCACAGGGAAATATCTGCTTCTAAATCCAAAACGCAGCTATCTAACAGAACGGTTGTCAATGTGTGCACTCAACTTCCAGAGTTAAACCCGTGTGTGGATTCAGCAGTCTGCAAACACTTTCTCTGCAGAGTCCCAAAACAGGCGTTTTCAGCCCATTACCGGCATATGGACGAAACAGCAGTAAGCACAGGGAAATATCTGCTTCTAAATCCAAAACGCAGCTATCTAACAGAACGGTTGTCAATGTGTGCACTCAACTTCCAGAGTTAAACCCGTGTGTGGATTCAGCAGTCTGCAAACACTTTCTGTGCAGAGTCTGAAAACAGGCCTTTCCGGCCCAGTACCGGCATATATAAGAAAGAGCATTAAGACTGCGTCTAAAACTCAGAAGAAACGTTTATTTCAACCTGCTCGGCCGTGTGTTCTCTGACCTAAGGGAGTTTAATCTATGTTTAGATTCAGCGAGATAGAAACACGTTTATTCTAGGAGCTGTCTTTGGATATTCCGGAATGAATGGGAGTATATGCTGTAAAGAGAAATATCTGTTTCTAAAACCAAAATGGATCTATCTAGCAGAGTGGTTGTGAATGTGTGCCTTTGGCTTAAAGAGGTAAACTGCTCTTCTCATGCAGCACTTTAGAAACCCTTTATATGCAAATTCTCATACAGGCCTTTCCAGCAAAACACCAGCCTAAAGGAAATAGCAGTAAGACTGCATCTTTAACATGGATGAAACTGTTTTCAAACTGCTCTGCTGTGTGTTCATTCGTATAAGAGGCTTGAATATATGTTCAGATTCAGCTAATTAGCAACACGTTTCTTCCAGGAGCTGTGTTTGCCTATTCCAGAGTATACTGGAGTATAAGATGTAAAGACAAATGTCTCGTTCCAAAAGAAAAACGGATGATCTAATGGAATGGTTGTCAATGTGTGCATTCAACTTACTGAGCTAAACTGCTGTTTGTATGCAGCAGTTTAGAAAACATTTCTGTGTAGATTCTCAAACAGACATTTCCAGCAAAATACCGGCCTATAAGAAATAGCAGTAAGACTGCGTCTAAAACTCAGAGGGAACGTTTCTTTCAAACTGCTCTGCAGTGTGTTCGTTCACCAAAGGTCGTTGAATCTATGTTTGGATTCAGCGAGTTTGAAACACGTTTATTCTAGGAGCTGCATTTCGATATTCCAGAGTGTATGGGAGTAAATGCTGTAAAGAGAAATATCTGTTTCTAAAACCAAAACGGAGCTATCTAACAGAATGGTTGTGAATGTGTGCATTCAACTTAAAGGGTTAATCTGCTCTTCTTAGGCAGCAGTTTAGAAACCCTTTATATGCAAATTCTAAAATCAACATTTGCAGCAAAACACCAGCCTCAAAGAAGTAGCAGTAAGACTGCATCTATAACATAGAAGAAACGTTTTCTTCAAAATGCTCTGCTCTGTGTTCATTCAACTAAGAGTCTTGAGTATATGTTCAGATTCAGCGAGTAAGAAACACGTTTCTTCCAGGAGCTGCATTTGCGTATTCCAGAGTGTACTGGAGTATAAGGTTTAAAGTGAAATATCTGGTTCTAAAACAAACACGGAGCCATCTAACAGAATGGTTGTCACTGTGTGCATTCAGCTTATTGAGATAAACTGTTGTTTCTATGCAGCAGTTTAGAAAAGATTTTTGTGCAGATTCTAAAACAGACATTCCCAGCAAAATACCGGCCTCTAAGAAATAGCAATAAGACTGCGTCTAAAACTCAAATAAAACGTTTCTTTCAAACTGCTGTGCTGTGTGTTCGTTCACCTAAGGGAGTTGAATCTATGTTTAGATTCAGCGACTTAGAAACACGTCTATTCTGGGAGCTGCGTTTGGCTATTCCAGAATGAATGGGAGTATATGCTGTAACTAGAAACACAGGCTTCTAAAACCAAAACGGAGCTAGCTAACAGAATGATTGTGAATGAGGGCATTCAACATAACGAATTAAACTGCTCCACTTATGCAGCAGTTTACAAACCATTTGTATGGAAATTCTAAAACCAACATTTCCAGGAAAACACCAGCCTAAAAGCAATAGCAGTAACAGTGCATCTATAACATGGAAGAAATGTTTTTTTCAAACTCCTCTGCTGCGTCTTCATTCACCTAAGAGACTTCAATATATGCTCAGATTCAGCGAGTTACAAACACGTTTCTTCCAGGAGCTGCGTTTGCATATATCAGAGTGTACTGGGGGACAAGATGTAAAGGGAAATATCTGATTATACGTAGAAACCCGTTTCTTTTAAGGAGCTGCGTTTGGATATTCCAGAGTGAATGAGAGTATATGCCGTAAAGAGAAATAACTTCGTCTAAAACCAAAAGGCAGCTATGTAACTGAATGGTTGTCAATGCGTGCATTCACCTTCCAGAGATGAACTCGTGTGTGGATTCAGCAGTCTGCAAACACTTTCTGTGCAGAGTCCCAAAACAGGCGTTTTCAGCCCATTACCGGCATATGGAAGAAACGGCAGTAAGCACAGGGAAATATCTGCTTCTAAATCCAAAACGCAGCTATCTAACAGAACGGTTGTCAATGTGTGCACTCAACTTCCAGAGTTAAACCCGTGTGTGGATTCAGCAGTCTGCAAACACTTTCTCTGCAGAGTCCCAAAACAGGCGTTTTCAGCCCATTACCGGCATATGGAAGAAGCAGCAGTAAGCACAGGGAAATATCTGCTTCTAAATCCAAAACGCAGCTATCTAACAGAACGGTTGTCAATGTGTGCACTCAACTTCCAGAGTTAAACCCGTGTGTGGATTCAGCAGTCTGCAAACACTTTCTCTGCAGAGTTCCAAAACAGGCGTTTTCAGCCCATTACCGGCATATGGAAGAAACAGCAGTAAGCACAGGGAAATATCTGCTTCTAAATCCAAAACGCAGCTATCTAACAGAACGGTTGTCAATGTGTACACTCAACTTCCAGAGTTAAACCCGTGTGTGGATTCAGCAGTCTGCAGAGACTTTCTCTGCAGAGTCCCAAAACAGGCGTTTTCAGCCCATTACCGGCATATGGAAGAAACAGCAGTAAGCACAGGGAAATATCTGCTTCTAAATCAAAAACGCAGCTATCTAACAGAACGGTTGTCAATGTGTGCACTCAACTTCCAGAGTTAAACCCGTGTGTGGATTCAGCAGTCTGCAGAGACTTTCTCTGCAGAGTCCCAAAACAGGCGTTTTCAGCCCATTACCGGCATATGGAAGAAACAGCAGTAAGCACAGGGAAATATCTGCTTCTAAATCCAAAACGCAGCTATCTAACAGAACGGTTGTCAATGTGTGCACTCAACTTCCAGAGTTAAACCCGTGTGTGGATTCAGCAGCCTGCAGAGACTTTCTCTGCAGAGTCCCAAAACAGGCGTTTTCAGCCCATTACCGGCATATGGAAGAAACAGCAGTAAGCACAGGGAAATATCTGCTTCTAAATCCAAAACGCAGCTATCTAACAGAACGGTTGTCAATGTGTGCACTCAACTTCCAGAGTTAAACCCGTGTGTGGATTCAGCAGTCTGCAAACACTTTCTCTGCAGAGTCCCAAAACAGGCGTTTTGAGCCCATTACCGGCATATGGAAGAAACAGCAGTAAGCACAGGGAAATATCTGCTTCTAAATCCAAAACGCAGCTATCTAACAGAACGGTTGTCAATGTGTGCACTCAGCTTCCAGAGTTAAACCCGTGTGTGGATTCAGCAGTCTGCAAACACTTTCTCTGCAGAGTCCCAAAACAGGCGTTTTCAGCCCATTACCGGCATATGGAAGAAACAGCAGTAAGCACAGGGAAATATCTGCTTCTAAATCCAAAACGCAGCTATCTAACAGAACGGTTGTCAATGTGTGCACTCAACTTCCAGAGTTAAACCCGTGTGTGGATTCAGCAGTCTGCAAACACTTTCTCTGCAGAGTCCCAAAACAGGCGTTTTCAGCCCATTACCGGCATATGGAAGAAGCAGCAGTAAGCACAGGGAAATATCTGCTTCTAAATCCAAAACGCAGGTATCTAACAGAACGGTTGTCAATGTGTGCACTCAACTTCCAGAGTTAAACCCGTGTGTGGATTCAGCAGTCTGCAGAGACTTTCTCTGCAGAGTCCCAAAACAGGCGTTTTGAGCCCATTACCGGCATATGGAAGAAACAGCAGTAAGCACAGGGAAATATCTGCTTCTAAATCCAAAACGCAGCTATCTAACAGAACGGTTGTCAATGTGTGCACTCAGCTTCCAGAGTTAAACCCGTGTGTGGATTCAGCAGTCTGCAAACACTTTCTCTGCAGAGTCCCAAAACAGGCGTTTTCAGCCCATTACCGGCATATGGAAGAAACAGCAGTAAGCACAGGGAAATATCTGCTTCTAAATCCAAAACGCAGCTATCTAACAGAACGGTTGTCAATGTGTGCACTCAACTTCCAGAGTTAAACCCGTGTGTGGATTCAGCAGTCTGCAAACACTTTCTCTGCAGAGTCCCAAAACAGGCGTTTTCAGCCCATTACCGGCATATGGAAGAAGCAGCAGTAAGCACAGGGAAATATCTGCTTCTAAATCCAAAACGCAGGTATCTAACAGAACGGTTGTCAATGTGTGCACTCAACTTCCAGAGTTAAACCCGTGTGTGGATTCAGCAGTCTGCAGAGACTTTCTCTGCAGAGTCCCAAAACAGGCGTTTTCAGCCCATTACCGGCATATGGAAGAAACAGCAGTAAGCACAGGGAAATATCTGCTTCTAAATCCAAAACGCAGCTATCTAACAGAACGGTTGTCAATGTGTGCACTCAACTTCCAGAGTTAAACCCGTGTGTGGATTCAGCAGTCTGCAAACACTTTCTCTGCAGAGTCCCAAAACAGGCATTTTCAGCCCATTACCGGCATATGGAAGAAACAGCAGTAAGCACAGGGAAATATCTGCTTCTAAATCCAAAACGCAGCTATCTAACAGAACGGTTGTCAATGTGTGCACTCAACTTCCAGAGTTAAACCCGTGTGTGGATTCAGCAGTCTGCAAACACTTTCTCTGCAGAGTCCCAAAACAGGCGTTTTCAGCTCATTACCGGCATATGGAAGAAACAGCAGTAAGCACAGGGAAATATCTGCTTCTAAATCCAAAACGCAGCTATCTAACAGAACGGTTGTCAATGTGTGCACTCAACTTCCAGAGTTAAACCCGTGTGTGGATTCAGCAGTCTGCAAACACTTTCTCTGCAGAGTCCCAAAACAGGCGTTTTCAGCCCATTACCGGCATATGGAAGAAACAGCAGTAAGCACAGGGAAATATCTGCTTCTAAATCCAAAACGCAGCTATCTAACAGAACGGTTGTCAATGTGTGCACTCAACTTCCAGAGTTAAACCCGTGTGTGGATTCAGCAGTCTGCAAACACTTTCTCTGCAGAGTCCCAAAACAGGCGTTTTCAGCCCATTACCGGCATATGGACGAAACAGCAGTAAGCACAGGGAAATATCTGCTTCTAAATCCAAAACGCAGCTATCTAACAGAACGGTTGTCAATGTGTGCACTCAACTTCCAGAGTTAAACCCGTGTGTGGATTCAGCAGTCTGCAAACACTTTCTCTGCAGAGTCCCAAAACAGGCGTTTTCAGCCCATTACCGGCATATGGACGAAACAGCAGTAAGCACAGGGAAATATCTGCTTCTAAATCCAAAACGCAGCTATCTAACAGAACGGTTGTCAATGTGTGCACTCAACTTCCAGAGTTAATCCCGTGTGTGGATTCAGCAGTCTGCAAACACTTTCTGTGCAGAGTCTGAAAACAGGCCTTTCCGGCCCAGTACCGGCATATATAAGAAAGAGCATTAAGACTGCGTCTAAAACTCAGAAGAAACGTTTATTTCAACCTGCTCGGCCGTGTGTTCTCTGACCTAAGGGAGTTTAATCTATGTTTAGATTCAGCGAGATAGAAACACGTTTATTCTAGGAGCTGTCTTTGGATATTCCGGAATGAATGGGAGTATATGCTGTAAAGAGAAATATCTGTTTCTAAAACCAAAATGGATCTATCTAGCAGAGTGGTTGTGAATGTGTGCCTTTGGCTTAAAGAGGTAAACTGCTCTTCTCATGCAGCACTTTAGAAACCCTTTATATGCAAATTCTCATACAGGCCTTTCCAGCAAAACACCAGCCTAAAGGAAATAGCAGTAAGACTGCATCTTTAACATGGATGAAACTGTTTTCAAACTGCTCTGCTGTGTGTTCATTCGTATAAGAGGCTTGAATATATGTTCAGATTCAGCTAATTAGCAACACGTTTCTTCCAGGAGCTGTGTTTGCCTATTCCAGAGTATACTGGAGTATAAGATGTAAAGACAAATGTCTCGTTCCAAAAGAAAAACGGATGATCTAATGGAATGGTTGTCAATGTGTGCATTCAACTTACTGAGCTAAACTGCTGTTTGTATGCAGCAGTTTAGAAAACATTTCTGTGTAGATTCTCAAACAGACATTTCCAGCAAAATACCGGCCTATAAGAAATAGCAGTAAGACTGCGTCTAAAACTCAGAGGGAACGTTTCTTTCAAACTGCTCTGCAGTGTGTTCGTTCACCAAAGGTCGTTGAATCTATGTTTGGATTCAGCGAGTTTGAAACACGTTTATTCTAGGAGCTGCATTTCGATATTCCAGAGTGTATGGGAGTAAATGCTGTAAAGAGAAATATCTGTTTCTAAAACCAAAACGGAGCTATCTAACAGAATGGTTGTGAATGTGTGCATTCAACTTAAAGGGTTAATCTGCTCTTCTTAGGCAGCAGTTTAGAAACCCTTTATATGCAAATTCTAAAATCAACATTTGCAGCAAAACACCAGCCTCAAAGAAGTAGCAGTAAGACTGCATCTATAACATAGAAGAAACGTTTTCTTCAAAATGCTCTGCTCTGTGTTCATTCAACTAAGAGTCTTGAGTATATGTTCAGATTCAGCGAGTAAGAAACACGTTTCTTCCAGGAGCTGCATTTGCGTATTCCAGAGTGTACTGGAGTATAAGGTTTAAAGTGAAATATCTGGTTCTAAAACAAACACGGAGCCATCTAACAGAATGGTTGTCACTGTGTGCATTCAGCTTATTGAGATAAACTGTTGTTTCTATGCAGCAGTTTAGAAAAGATTTTTGTGCAGATTCTAAAACAGACATTCCCAGCAAAATACCGGCCTCTAAGAAATAGCAATAAGACTGCGTCTAAAACTCAAATAAAACGTTTCTTTCAAACTGCTGTGCTCTGTGTTCGTTCACCTAAGGGAGTTGAATCTATGTTTAGATTCAGCGACTTAGAAACACGTCTATTCTGGGAGCTGCGTTTGGCTATTCCAGAATGAATGGGAGTATATGCTGTAACTGGAAACACAGGCTTCTAAAACCAAAACGGAGCTAGCTAACAGAATGATTGTGAATGAGGGCATTCAACATAACGAATTAAACTGCTCCACTTATGCAGCAGTTTACAAACCATTTGTATGGAAATTCTAAAACCAACATTTCCAGGAAAACACCAGCCTAAAAGCAATAGCAGTAACAGTGCATCTATAACATGGAAGAAATGTTTTTTTCAAACTCCTCTGCTGCGTCTTCATTCACCTAAGAGACTTCAATATATGCTCAGATTCAGCGAGTTACAAACACGTTTCTTCCAGGAGCTGCGTTTGCATATATCAGAGTGTACTGGGGGACAAGATGTAAAGGGAAATATCTGATTATACGTAGAAACCCGTTTCTTTTAAGGAGCTGCGTTTGGATATTCCAGAGTGAATGAGAGTATATGCCGTAAAGAGAAATAACTTCTTCTAAAACCAAAAGGCAGCTATGTAACTGAATGGTTGTCAATGCGTGCATTCACCTTCCAGAGATGAACTCGTGTGTGGATTCAGCAGTCTGCAAACACTTTCTGTGCAGAGTCCCAAAACAGGCGTTTTCAGCCCATTACCGGCATATGGAAGAAACGGCAGTAAGCACAGGGAAATATCTGCTTCTAAATCCAAAACGCAGCTATCTAACAGAACGGTTGTCAATGTGTGCACTCAACTTCCAGAGTTAAACCCGTGTGTGGATTCAGCAGTCTGCAAACACTTTCTCTGCAGAGTCCCAAAACAGGCGTTTTCAGCCCATTACCGGCATATGGAAGAAGCAGCAGTAAGCACAGGGAAATATCTGCTTCTAAATCCAAAACGCAGCTATCTAACAGAACGGTTGTCAATGTGTGCACTCAACTTCCAGAGTTAAACCCGTGTGTGGATTCAGCAGTCTGCAAACACTTTCTCTGCAGAGTCCCAAAACAGGCGTTTTCAGCCCATTACCGGCATATGGAAGAAACAGCAGTAAGCACAGGGAAATATCTGCTTCTAAATCAAAAACGCAGCTATCTAACAGAACGGTTGTCAATGTGTGCACTCAACTTCCAGAGTTAAACCCGTGTGTGGATTCAGCAGTCTGCAGAGACTTTCTCTGCAGAGTCCCAAAACAGGCGTTTTCAGCCCATTACCGGCATATGGAAGAAACAGCAGTAAGCACAGGGAAATATCTGCTTCTAAATCCAAAACGCAGCTATCTAACAGAACGGTTGTCAATGTGTGCACTCAACTTCCAGAGTTAAACCCGTGTGTGGATTCAGCAGCCTGCAGAGACTTTCTCTGCAGAGTCCCAAAACAGGCGTTTTCAGCCCATTACCGGCATATGGAAGAAACAGCAGTAAGCACAGGGAAATATCTGCTTCTAAATCCAAAACGCAGCTATCTAACAGAACGGTTGTCAATGTGTGCACTCAACTTCCAGAGTTAAACCCGTGTGTGGATTCAGCAGTCTGCAAACACTTTCTCTGCAGAGTCCCAAAACAGGCGTTTTCAGCCCATTACCGGCATATGGAAGAAACAGCATAAGCACAGGGAAATATCTGCTTCTAAATCCAAAACGCAGCTATCTAACAGAACGGTTGTCAATGTGTGCACTCAGCTTCCAGAGTTAAACCCGTGTGTGGATTCAGCAGTCTGCAAACACTTTCTCTGCAGAGTCCCAAAACAGGCGTTTTCAGCCCATTACCGGCATATGGAAGAAACAGCAGTAAGCACAGGGAAATATCTGCTTCTAAATCCAAAACGCAGCTATCTAACAGAACGGTTGTCAATGTGTGCACTCAACTTCCAGAGTTAAACCCGTGTGTGGATTCAGCAGTCTGCAAACACTTTCTCTGCAGAGTCCCAAAACAGGCGTTTTCAGCCCATTACCGGCATATGGAAGAAGCAGCAGTAAGCACAGGGAAATATCTGCTTCTAAATCCAAAACGCAGGTATCTAACAGAACGGTTGTCAATGTGTGCACTCAACTTCCAGAGTTAAACCCGTGTGTGGATTCAGCAGTCTGCAGAGACTTTCTCTGCAGAGTCCCAAAACAGGCGTTTTCAGCCCATTACCGGCATATGGAAGAAACAGCAGTAAGCACAGGGAAATATCTGCTTCTAAATCCAAAACGCAGCTATCTAACAGAACGGTTGTCAATGTGTGCACTCAACTTCCAGAGTTAAACCCGTGTGTGGATTCAGCAGTCTGCAAACACTTTCTCTGCAGAGTCCCAAAACAGGCATTTTCAGCCCATTACCGGCATATGGAAGAAACAGCAGTAAGCACAGGGAAATATCTGCTTCTAAATCCAAAACGCAGCTATCTAACAGAACGGTTGTCAATGTGTGCACTCAACTTCCAGAGTTAAACCCGTGTGTGGATTCAGCAGTCTGCAAACACTTTCTCTGCAGAGTCCCAAAACAGGCGTTTTCAGCTCATTACCGGCATATGGAAGAAACAGCAGTAAGCACAGGGAAATATCTGCTTCTAAATCCAAAACGCAGCTATCTAACAGAACGGTTGTCAATGTGTGCACTCAACTTCCAGAGTTAAACCCGTGTGTGGATTCAGCAGTCTGCAAACACTTTCTCTGCAGAGTCCCAAAACAGGCGTTTTCAGCCCATTACCGGCATATGGAAGAAACAGCAGTAAGCACAGGGAAATATCTGCTTCTAAATCCAAAACGCAGCTATCTAACAGAACGGTTGTCAATGTGTGCACTCAACTTCCAGAGTTAAACCCGTGTGTGGATTCAGCAGTCTGCAAACACTTTCTCTGCAGAGTCCCAAAACAGGCGTTTTCAGCCCATTACCGGCATATGGACGAAACAGCAGTAAGCACAGGGAAATATCTGCTTCTAAATCCAAAACGCAGCTATCTAACAGAACGGTTGTCAATGTGTGCACTCAACTTCCAGAGTTAAACCCGTGTGTGGATTCAGCAGTCTGCAAACACTTTCTCTGCAGAGTCCCAAAACAGGCGTTTTCAGCCCATTACCGGCATATGGACGAAACAGCAGTAAGCACAGGGAAATATCTGCTTCTAAATCCAAAACGCAGCTATCTAACAGAACGGTTGTCAATGTGTGCACTCAACTTCCAGAGTTAATCCCGTGTGTGGATTCAGCAGTCTGCAAACACTTTCTGTGCAGAGTCTGAAAACAGGCCTTTCCGGCCCAGTACCGGCATATATAAGAAAGAGCATTAAGACTGCGTCTAAAACTCAGAAGAAACGTTTATTTCAACCTGCTCGGCCGTGTGTTCTCTGACCTAAGGGAGTTTAATCTATGTTTAGATTCAGCGAGATAGAAACACGTTTATTCTAGGAGCTGTCTTTGGATATTCCGGAATGAATGGGAGTATATGCTGTAAAGAGAAATATCTGTTTCTCAAACCAAAATGGATCTATCTAGCAGAGTGGTTGTGAATGTGTGCCTTTGGCTTAACGAGGTAAACTGCTCTTCTCATGCAGCACTTTAGAAACCCTTTATATGCAAATTCTCATACAGGCCTTTCCAGCAAAACACCAGCCTAAAGGAAATAGCAGTAAGACTGCATCTTTAACATGGATGAAACTGTTTTCAAACTGCTCTGCTGTGTGTTCATTCGTATAAGAGGCTTGAATATATGTTCAGATTCAGCTAATTAGCAACACGTTTCTTCCAGGAGCTGTGTTTGCCTATTCCAGAGTATACTGGAGTATAAGATGTAAAGACAAATGTCTCGTTCCAAAAGAAAAACGGATGATCTAATGGAATGGTTGTCAATGTGTGCATTCAACTTACTGAGCTAAACTGCTGTTTGTATGCAGCAGTTTAGAAAACATTTCTGTGTAGATTCTCAAACAGACATTTCCAGCAAAATACCGGCCTATAAGAAATAGCAGTAAGACTGCGTCTAAAACTCAGAGGGAACGTTTCTTTCAAACTGCTCTGCAGTGTGTTCGTTCACCAAAGGTCGTTGAATCTATGTTTGGATTCAGCGAGTTTGAAACACGTTTATTCTAGGAGCTGCATTTCGATATTCCAGAGTGTATGGGAGTAAATGCTGTAAAGAGAAATATCTGTTTCTAAAACCAAAACGGAGCTATCTAACAGAATGGTTGTGAATGTGTGCATTCAACTTAAAGGGTTAATCTGCTCTTCTTAGGCAGCAGTTTAGAAACCCTTTATATGCAAATTCTAAAATCAACATTTGCAGCAAAACACCAGCCTCAAAGAAGTAGCAGTAAGACTGCATCTATAACATAGAAGAAACGTTTTCTTCAAAATGCTCTGCTCTGTGTTCATTCAACTAAGAGTCTTGAGTATATGTTCAGATTCAGCGAGTAAGAAACACGTTTCTTCCAGGAGCTGCATTTGCGTATTCCAGAGTGTACTGGAGTATAAGGTTTAAAGTGAAATATCTGGTTCTAAAACAAACACGGAGCCATCTAACAGAATGGTTGTCACTGTGTGCATTCAGCTTATTGAGATAAACTGTTGTTTCTATGCAGCAGTTTAGAAAAGATTTTTGTGCAGATTCTAAAACAGACATTCCCAGCAAAATACCGGCCTCTAAGAAATAGCAATAAGACTGCGTCTAAAACTCAAATAAAACGTTTCTTTCAAACTGCTGTGCTCTGTGTTCGTTCACCTAAGGGAGTTGAATCTATGTTTAGATTCAGCGACTTAGAAACACGTCTATTCTGGGAGCTGCGTTTGGCTATTCCAGAATGAATGGGAGTATATGCTGTAACTAGAAACACAGGCTTCTAAAACCAAAACGGAGCTAGCTAACAGAATGATTGTGAATGAGGGCATTCAACATAACGAATTAAACTGCTCCACTTATGCAGCAGTTTACAAACCATTTGTATGGAAATTCTAAAACCAACATTTCCAGGAAAACACCAGCCTAAAAGCAATAGCAGTAACAGTGCATCTATAACATGGAAGAAATGTTTTTTTCAAACTCCTCTGCTGCGTCTTCATTCACCTAAGAGACTTCAATATATGCTCAGATTCAGCGAGTTACAAACACGTTTCTTCCAGGAGCTGCGTTTGCATATATCAGAGTGTACTGGGGGACAAGATGTAAAGGGAAATATCTGATTATACGTAGAAACCCGTTTCTTTTAAGGAGCTGCGTTTGGATATTCCAGAGTGAATGAGAGTATATGCCGTAAAGAGAAATAACTTCTTCTAAAACCAAAAGGCAGCTATGTAACTGAATGGTTGTCAATGCGTGCATTCACCTTCCAGAGATGAACTCGTGTGTGGATTCAGCAGTCTGCAAACACTTTCTGTGCAGAGTCCCAAAACAGGCGTTTTCAGCCCATTACCGGCATATGGAAGAAACGGCAGTAAGCACAGGGAAATATCTGCTTCTAAATCCAAAACGCAGCTATCTAACAGAACGGTTGTCAATGTGTGCACTCAACTTCCAGAGTTAAACCCGTGTGTGGATTCAGCAGTCTGCAAACACTTTCTCTGCAGAGTCCCAAAACAGGCGTTTTCAGCCCATTACCGGCATATGGAAGAAGCAGCAGTAAGCACAGGGAAATATCTGCTTCTAAATCCAAAACGCAGCTATCTAACAGAACGGTTGTCAATGTGTGCACTCAACTTCCAGAGTTAAACCCGTGTGTGGATTCAGCAGTCTGCAAACACTTTCTCTGCAGAGTTCCAAAACAGGCGTTTTCAGCCCATTACCGGCATATGGAAGAAACAGCAGTAAGCACAGGGAAATATCTGCTTCTAAATCCAAAACGCAGCTATCTAACAGAACGGTTGTCAATGTGTACACTCAACTTCCAGAGTTAAACCCGTGTGTGGATTCAGCAGTCTGCAGAGACTTTCTCTGCAGAGTCCCAAAACAGGCGTTTTCAGCCCATTACCGGCATATGGAAGAAACAGCAGTAAGCACAGGGAAATATCTGCTTCTAAATCAAAAACGCAGCTATCTAACAGAACGGTTGTCAATGTGTGCACTCAACTTCCAGAGTTAAACCCGTGTGTGGATTCAGCAGTCTGCAGAGACTTTCTCTGCAGAGTCCCAAAACAGGCGTTTTCAGCCCATTACCGGCATATGGAAGAAACAGCAGTAAGCACAGGGAAATATCTGCTTCTAAATCCAAAACGCAGCTATCTAACAGAACGGTTGTCAATGTGTGCACTCAACTTCCAGAGTTAAACCCGTGTGTGGATTCAGCAGCCTGCAGAGACTTTCTCTGCAGAGTCCCAAAACAGGCGTTTTCAGCCCATTACCGGCATATGGAAGAAACAGCAGTAAGCACAGGGAAATATCTGCTTCTAAATCCAAAACGCAGCTATCTAACAGAACGGTTGTCAATGTGTGCACTCAACTTCCAGAGTTAAACCCGTGTGTGGATTCAGCAGTCTGCAAACACTTTCTCTGCAGAGTCCCAAAACAGGCGTTTTGAGCCCATTACCGGCATATGGAAGAAACAGCAGTAAGCACAGGGAAATATCTGCTTCTAAATCCAAAACGCAGCTATCTAACAGAACGGTTGTCAATGTGTGCACTCAGCTTCCAGAGTTAAACCCGTGTGTGGATTCAGCAGTCTGCAAACACTTTCTCTGCAGAGTCCCAAAACAGGCGTTTTCAGCCCATTACCGGCATATGGAAGAAACAGCAGTAAGCACAGGGAAATATCTGCTTCTAAATCCAAAACGCAGCTATCTAACAGAACGGTTGTCAATGTGTGCACTCAACTTCCAGAGTTAAACCCGTGTGTGGATTCAGCAGTCTGCAAACACTTTCTCTGCAGAGTCCCAAAACAGGCGTTTTCAGCCCATTACCGGCATATGGAAGAAGCAGCAGTAAGCACAGGGAAATATCTGCTTCTAAATCCAAAACGCAGGTATCTAACAGAACGGTTGTCAATGTGTGCACTCAACTTCCAGAGTTAAACCCGTGTGTGGATTCAGCAGTCTGCAGAGACTTTCTCTGCAGAGTCCCAAAACAGGCGTTTTCAGCCCATTACCGGCATATGGAAGAAACAGCAGTAAGCACAGGGAAATATCTGCTTCTAAATCCAAAACGCAGCTATCTAACAGAACGGTTGTCAATGTGTGCACTCAACTTCCAGAGTTAAACCCGTGTGTGGATTCAGCAGTCTGCAAACACTTTCTCTGCAGAGTCCCAAAACAGGCATTTTCAGCCCATTACCGGCATATGGAAGAAACAGCAGTAAGCACAGGGAAATATCTGCTTCTAAATCCAAAACGCAGCTATCTAACAGAACGGTTGTCAATGTGTGCACTCAACTTCCAGAGTTAAACCCGTGTGTGGATTCAGCAGTCTGCAAACACTTTCTCTGCAGAGTCCCAAAACAGGCGTTTTCAGCTCATTACCGGCATATGGAAGAAACAGCAGTAAGCACAGGGAAATATCTGCTTCTAAATCCAAAACGCAGCTATCTAACAGAACGGTTGTCAATGTGTGCACTCAACTTCCAGAGTTAAACCCGTGTGTGGATTCAGCAGTCTGCAAACACTTTCTCTGCAGAGTCCCAAAACAGGCGTTTTCAGCCCATTACCGGCATATGGAAGAAACAGCAGTAAGCACAGGGAAATATCTGCTTCTAAATCCAAAACGCAGCTATCTAACAGAACGGTTGTCAATGTGTGCACTCAACTTCCAGAGTTAAACCCGTGTGTGGATTCAGCAGTCTGCAAACACTTTCTCTGCAGAGTCCCAAAACAGGCGTTTTCAGCCCATTACCGGCATATGGACGAAACAGCAGTAAGCACAGGGAAATATCTGCTTCTAAATCCAAAACGCAGCTATCTAACAGAACGGTTGTCAATGTGTGCACTCAACTTCCAGAGTTAAACCCGTGTGTGGATTCAGCAGTCTGCAAACACTTTCTCTGCAGAGTCCCAAAACAGGCGTTTTCAGCCCATTACCGGCATATGGACGAAACAGCAGTAAGCACAGGGAAATATCTGCTTCTAAATCCAAAACGCAGCTATCTAACAGAACGGTTGTCAATGTGTGCACTCAACTTCCAGAGTTAATCCCGTGTGTGGATTCAGCAGTCTGCAAACACTTTCTGTGCAGAGTCTGAAAACAGGCCTTTCCGGCCCAGTACCGGCATATATAAGAAAGAGCATTAAGACTGCGTCTAAAACTCAGAAGAAACGTTTATTTCAACCTGCTCGGCCGTGTGTTCTCTGACCTAAGGGAGTTTAATCTATGTTTAGATTCAGCGAGATAGAAACACGTTTATTCTAGGAGCTGTCTTTGGATATTCCGGAATGAATGGGAGTATATGCTGTAAAGAGAAATATCTGTTTCTAAAACCAAAATGGATCTATCTAGCAGAGTGGTTGTGAATGTGTGCCTTTGGCTTAAAGAGGTAAACTGCTCTTCTCATGCAGCACTTTAGAAACCCTTTATATGCAAATTCTCATACAGGCCTTTCCAGCAAAACACCAGCCTAAAGGAAATAGCAGTAAGACTGCATCTTTAACATGGATGAAACTGTTTTCAAACTGCTCTGCTGTGTGTTCATTCGTATAAGAGGCTTGAATATATGTTCAGATTCAGCTAATTAGCAACACGTTTCTTCCAGGAGCTGTGTTTGCCTATTCCAGAGTATACTGGAGTATAAGATGTAAAGACAAATGTCTCGTTCCAAAAGAAAAACGGATGATCTAATGGAATGGTTGTCAATGTGTGCATTCAACTTACTGAGCTAAACTGCTGTTTGTATGCAGCAGTTTAGAAAACATTTCTGTGTAGATTCTCAAACAGACATTTCCAGCAAAATACCGGCCTATAAGAAATAGCAGTAAGACTGCGTCTAAAACTCAGAGGGAACGTTTCTTTCAAACTGCTCTGCAGTGTGTTCGTTCACCAAAGGTCGTTGAATCTATGTTTGGATTCAGCGAGTTTGAAACACGTTTATTCTAGGAGCTGCATTTCGATATTCCAGAGTGTATGGGAGTAAATGCTGTAAAGAGAAATATCTGTTTCTAAAACCAAAACGGAGCTATCTAACAGAATGGTTGTGAATGTGTGCATTCAACTTAAAGGGTTAATCTGCTCTTCTTAGGCAGCAGTTTAGAAACCCTTTATATGCAAATTCTAAAATCAACATTTGCAGCAAAACACCAGCCTCAAAGAAGTAGCAGTAAGACTGCATCTATAACATAGAAGAAACGTTTTCTTCAAAATGCTCTGCTCTGTGTTCATTCAACTAAGAGTCTTGAGTATATGTTCAGATTCAGCGAGTAAGAAACACGTTTCTTCCAGGAGCTGCATTTGCGTATTCCAGAGTGTACTGGAGTATAAGGTTTAAAGTGAAATATCTGGTTCTAAAACAAACACGGAGCCATCTAACAGAATGGTTGTCACTGTGTGCATTCAGCTTATTGAGATAAACTGTTGTTTCTATGCAGCAGTTTAGAAAAGATTTTTGTGCAGATTCTAAAACAGACATTCCCAGCAAAATACCGGCCTCTAAGAAATAGCAATAAGACTGCGTCTAAAACTCAAATAAAACGTTTCTTTCAAACTGCTGTGCTCTGTGTTCGTTCACCTAAGGGAGTTGAATCTATGTTTAGATTCAGCGACTTAGAAACACGTCTATTCTGGGAGCTGCGTTTGGCTATTCCAGAATGAATGGGAGTATATGCTGTAACTGGAAACACAGGCTTCTAAAACCAAAACGGAGCTAGCTAACAGAATGATTGTGAATGAGGGCATTCAACATAACGAATTAAACTGCTCCACTTATGCAGCAGTTTACAAACCATTTGTATGGAAATTCTAAAACCAACATTTCCAGGAAAACACCAGCCTAAAAGCAATAGCAGTAACAGTGCATCTATAACATGGAAGAAATGTTTTTTTCAAACTCCTCTGCTGCGTCTTCATTCACCTAAGAGACTTCAATATATGCTCAGATTCAGCGAGTTACAAACACGTTTCTTCCAGGAGCTGCGTTTGCATATATCAGAGTGTACTGGGGGACAAGATGTAAAGGGAAATATCTGATTATACGTAGAAACCCGTTTCTTTTAAGGAGCTGCGTTTGGATATTCCAGAGTGAATGAGAGTATATGCCGTAAAGAGAAATAACTTCTTCTAAAACCAAAAGGCAGCTATGTAACTGAATGGTTGTCAATGCGTGCATTCACCTTCCAGAGATGAACTCGTGTGTGGATTCAGCAGTCTGCAAACACTTTCTGTGCAGAGTCCCAAAACAGGCGTTTTCAGCCCATTACCGGCATATGGAAGAAACGGCAGTAAGCACAGGGAAATATCTGCTTCTAAATCCAAAACGCAGCTATCTAACAGAACGGTTGTCAATGTGTGCACTCAACTTCCAGAGTTAAACCCGTGTGTGGATTCAGCAGTCTGCAAACACTTTCTCTGCAGAGTCCCAAAACAGGCGTTTTCAGCCCATTACCGGCATATGGAAGAAGCAGCAGTAAGCACAGGGAAATATCTGCTTCTAAATCCAAAACGCAGCTATCTAACAGAACGGTTGTCAATGTGTGCACTCAACTTCCAGAGTTAAACCCGTGTGTGGATTCAGCAGTCTGC
The DNA here is from genome assembly GCF_030222135.1 of Aotus nancymaae. Taxonomy (NCBI): domain Eukaryota; kingdom Metazoa; phylum Chordata; class Mammalia; order Primates; family Aotidae; genus Aotus; species Aotus nancymaae. The sequence continues at coordinate 136,246 of NW_026989243.1, forward strand.
AAACACTTTCTCTGCAGAGTCCCAAAACAGGCGTTTTCAGCCCATTACCGGCATATGGAAGAAACAGCAGTAAGCACAGGGAAATATCTGCTTCTAAATCCAAAACGCAGCTATCTAACAGAACGGTTGTCAATGTGTACACTCAACTTCCAGAGTTAAACCCGTGTGTGGATTCAGCAGTCTGCAGAGACTTTCTCTGCAGAGTCCCAAAACAGGCGTTTTCAGCCCATTACCGGCATATGGAAGAAACAGCAGTAAGCACAGGGAAATATCTGCTTCTAAATCAAAAACGCAGCTATCTAACAGAACGGTTGTCAATGTGTGCACTCAACTTCCAGAGTTAAACCCGTGTGTGGATTCAGCAGTCTGCAGAGACTTTCTCTGCAGAGTCCCAAAACAGGCGTTTTCAGCCCATTACCGGCATATGGAAGAAACAGCAGTAAGCACAGGGAAATATCTGCTTCTAAATCCAAAACGCAGCTATCTAACAGAACGGTTGTCAATGTGTGCACTCAACTTCCAGAGTTAAACCCGTGTGTGGATTCAGCAGCCTGCAGAGACTTTCTCTGCAGAGTCCCAAAACAGGCGTTTTCAGCCCATTACCGGCATATGGAAGAAACAGCAGTAAGCACAGGGAAATATCTGCTTCTAAATCCAAAACGCAGCTATCTAACAGAACGGTTGTCAATGTGTGCACTCAACTTCCAGAGTTAAACCCGTGTGTGGATTCAGCAGTCTGCAAACACTTTCTCTGCAGAGTCCCAAAACAGGCGTTTTCAGCCCATTACCGGCATATGGAAGAAACAGCATAAGCACAGGGAAATATCTGCTTCTAAATCCAAAACGCAGCTATCTAACAGAACGGTTGTCAATGTGTGCACTCAGCTTCCAGAGTTAAACCCGTGTGTGGATTCAGCAGTCTGCAAACACTTTCTCTGCAGAGTCCCAAAACAGGCGTTTTCAGCCCATTACCGGCATATGGAAGAAACAGCAGTAAGCACAGGGAAATATCTGCTTCTAAATCCAAAACGCAGCTATCTAACAGAACGGTTGTCAATGTGTGCACTCAACTTCCAGAGTTAAACCCGTGTGTGGATTCAGCAGTCTGCAAACACTTTCTCTGCAGAGTCCCAAAACAGGCGTTTTCAGCCCATTACCGGCATATGGAAGAAACAGCAGTAAGCACAGGGAAATATCTGCTTCTAAATCCAAAACGCAGCTATCTAACAGAACGGTTGTCAATGTGTGCACTCAACTTCCAGAGTTAAACCCGTGTGTGGATTCAGCAGTCTGCAAACACTTTCTCTGCAGAGTCCCAAAACAGGCGTTTTCAGCCCATTACCGGCATATGGACGAAACAGCAGTAAGCACAGGGAAATATCTGCTTCTAAATCCAAAACGCAGCTATCTAACAGAACGGTTGTCAATGTGTGCACTCAACTTCCAGAGTTAAACCCGTGTGTGGATTCAGCAGTCTGCAAACACTTTCTCTGCAGAGTCCCAAAACAGGCGTTTTCAGCCCATTACCGGCATATGGACGAAACAGCAGTAAGCACAGGGAAATATCTGCTTCTAAATCCAAAACGCAGCTATCTAACAGAACGGTTGTCAATGTGTGCACTCAACTTCCAGAGTTAATCCCGTGTGTGGATTCAGCAGTCTGCAAACACTTTCTGTGCAGAGTCTGAAAACAGGCCTTTCCGGCCCAGTACCGGCATATATAAGAAAGAGCATTAAGACTGCGTCTAAAACTCAGAAGAAACGTTTATTTCAACCTGCTCGGCCGTGTGTTCTCTGACCTAAGGGAGTTTAATCTATGTTTAGATTCAGCGAGATAGAAACACGTTTATTCTAGGAGCTGTCTTTGGATATTCCGGAATGAATGGGAGTATATGCTGTAAAGAGAAATATCTGTTTCTAAAACCAAAATGGATCTATCTAGCAGAGTGGTTGTGAATGTGTGCCTTTGGCTTAACGAGGTAAACTGCTCTTCTCATGCAGCACTTTAGAAACCCTTTATATGCAAATTCTCATACAGGCCTTTCCAGCAAAACACCAGCCTAAAGGAAATAGCAGTAAGACTGCATCTTTAACATGGATGAAACTGTTTTCAAACTGCTCTGCTGTGTGTTCATTCGTATAAGAGGCTTGAATATATGTTCAGATTCAGCTAATTAGCAACACGTTTCTTCCAGGAGCTGTGTTTGCCTATTCCAGAGTATACTGGAGTATAAGATGTAAAGACAAATGTCTCGTTCCAAAAGAAAAACGGATGATCTAATGGAATGGTTGTCAATGTGTGCATTCAACTTACTGAGCTAAACTGCTGTTTGTATGCAGCAGTTTAGAAAACATTTCTGTGTAGATTCTCAAACAGACATTTCCAGCAAAATACCGGCCTATAAGAAATAGCAGTAAGACTGCGTCTAAAACTCAGAGGGAACGTTTCTTTCAAACTGCTCTGCAGTGTGTTCGTTCACCAAAGGTCGTTGAATCTATGTTTGGATTCAGCGAGTTTGAAACACGTTTATTCTAGGAGCTGCATTTCGATATTCCAGAGTGTATGGGAGTAAATGCTGTAAAGAGAAATATCTGTTTCTAAAACCAAAACGGAGCTATCTAACAGAATGGTTGTGAATGTGTGCATTCAACTTAAAGGGTTAATCTGCTCTTCTTAGGCAGCAGTTTAGAAACCCTTTATATGCAAATTCTAAAATCAACATTTGCAGCAAAACACCAGCCTCAAAGAAGTAGCAGTAAGACTGCATCTATAACATAGAAGAAACGTTTTCTTCAAAATGCTCTGCTCTGTGTTCATTCAACTAAGAGTCTTGAGTATATGTTCAGATTCAGCGAGTAAGAAACACGTTTCTTCCAGGAGCTGCATTTGCGTATTCCAGAGTGTACTGGAGTATAAGGTTTAAAGTGAAATATCTGGTTCTAAAACAAACACGGAGCCATCTAACAGAATGGTTGTCACTGTGTGCATTCAGCTTATTGAGATAAACTGTTGTTTCTATGCAGCAGTTTAGAAAAGATTTTTGTGCAGATTCTAAAACAGACATTCCCAGCAAAATACCGGCCTCTAAGAAATAGCAATAAGACTGCGTCTAAAACTCAAATAAAACGTTTCTTTCAAACTGCTGTGCTCTGTGTTCGTTCACCTAAGGGAGTTGAATCTATGTTTAGATTCAGCGACTTAGAAACACGTCTATTCTGGGAGCTGCGTTTGGCTATTCCAGAATGAATGGGAGTATATGCTGTAACTGGAAACACAGGCTTCTAAAACCAAAACGGAGCTAGCTAACAGAATGATTGTGAATGAGGGCATTCAACATAACGAATTAAACTGCTCCACTTATGCAGCAGTTTACAAACCATTTGTATGGAAATTCTAAAACCAACATTTCCAGGAAAACACCAGCCTAAAAGCAATAGCAGTAACAGTGCATCTATAACATGGAAGAAATGTTTTTTTCAAACTCCTCTGCTGCGTCTTCATTCACCTAAGAGACTTCAATATATGCTCAGATTCAGCGAGTTACAAACACGTTTCTTCCAGGAGCTGCGTTTGCATATATCAGAGTGTACTGGGGGACAAGATGTAAAGGGAAATATCTGATTATACGTAGAAACCCGTTTCTTTTAAGGAGCTGCGTTTGGATATTCCAGAGTGAATGAGAGTATATGCCGTAAAGAGAAATAACTTCTTCTAAAACCAAAAGGCAGCTATGTAACTGAATGGTTGTCAATGCGTGCATTCACCTTCCAGAGATGAACTCGTGTGTGGATTCAGCAGTCTGCAAACACTTTCTGTGCAGAGTCCCAAAACAGGCGTTTTCAGCCCATTACCGGCATATGGAAGAAACGGCAGTAAGCACAGGGAAATATCTGCTTCTAAATCCAAAACGCAGCTATCTAACAGAACGGTTGTCAATGTGTGCACTCAACTTCCAGAGTTAAACCCGTGTGTGGATTCAGCAGTCTGCAAACACTTTCTCTGCAGAGTCCCAAAACAGGCGTTTTCAGCCCATTACCGGCATATGGAAGAAGCAGCAGTAAGCACAGGGAAATATCTGCTTCTAAATCCAAAACGCAGCTATCTAACAGAACGGTTGTCAATGTGTGCACTCAACTTCCAGAGTTAAACCCGTGTGTGGATTCAGCAGTCTGCAAACACTTTCTCTGCAGAGTCCCAAAACAGGCGTTTTCAGCCCATTACCGGCATATGGAAGAAACAGCAGTAAGCACAGGGAAATATCTGCTTCTAAATCCAAAACGCAGCTATCTAACAGAACGGTTGTCAATGTGTACACTCAACTTCCAGAGTTAAACCCGTGTGTGGATTCAGCAGTCTGCAGAGACTTTCTCTGCAGAGTCCCAAAACAGGCGTTTTCAGCCCATTACCGGCATATGGAAGAAACAGCAGTAAGCACAGGGAAATATCTGCTTCTAAATCAAAAACGCAGCTATCTAACAGAACGGTTGTCAATGTGTGCACTCAACTTCCAGAGTTAAACCCGTGTGTGGATTCAGCAGTCTGCAGAGACTTTCTCTGCAGAGTCCCAAAACAGGCGTTTTCAGCCCATTACCGGCATATGGAAGAAACAGCAGTAAGCACAGGGAAATATCTGCTTCTAAATCCAAAACGCAGCTATCTAACAGAACGGTTGTCAATGTGTGCACTCAACTTCCAGAGTTAAACCCGTGTGTGGATTCAGCAGCCTGCAGAGACTTTCTCTGCAGAGTCCCAAAACAGGCGTTTTCAGCCCATTACCGGCATATGGAAGAAACAGCAGTAAGCACAGGGAAATATCTGCTTCTAAATCCAAAACGCAGCTATCTAACAGAACGGTTGTCAATGTGTGCACTCAACTTCCAGAGTTAAACCCGTGTGTGGATTCAGCAGTCTGCAAACACTTTCTCTGCAGAGTCCCAAAACAGGCGTTTTCAGCCCATTACCGGCATATGGAAGAAACAGCATAAGCACAGGGAAATATCTGCTTCTAAATCCAAAACGCAGCTATCTAACAGAACGGTTGTCAATGTGTGCACTCAGCTTCCAGAGTTAAACCCGTGTGTGGATTCAGCAGTCTGCAAACACTTTCTCTGCAGAGTCCCAAAACAGGCGTTTTCAGCCCATTACCGGCATATGGAAGAAACAGCAGTAAGCACAGGGAAATATCTGCTTCTAAATCCAAAACGCAGCTATCTAACAGAACGGTTGTCAATGTGTGCACTCAACTTCCAGAGTTAAACCCGTGTGTGGATTCAGCAGTCTGCAAACACTTTCTCTGCAGAGTCCCAAAACAGGCGTTTTCAGCCCATTACCGGCATATGGAAGAAGCAGCAGTAAGCACAGGGAAATATCTGCTTCTAAATCCAAAACGCAGGTATCTAACAGAACGGTTGTCAATGTGTGCACTCAACTTCCAGAGTTAAACCCGTGTGTGGATTCAGCAGTCTGCAAACACTTTCTCTGCAGAGTCCCAAAACAGGCGTTTTCAGCCCATTACCGGCATATGGAAGAAACAGCAGTAAGCACAGGGAAATATCTGCTTCTAAATCCAAAACGCAGCTATCTAACAGAACGGTTGTCAATGTGTGCACTCAACTTCCAGAGTTAAACCCGTGTGTGGATTCAGCAGTCTGCAAACACTTTCTCTGCAGAGTCCCAAAACAGGCATTTTCAGCCCATTACCGGCATATGGAAGAAACAGCAGTAAGCACAGGGAAATATCTGCTTCTAAATCCAAAACGCAGCTATCTAACAGAACGGTTGTCAATGTGTGCACTCAACTTCCAGAGTTAAACCCGTGTGTGGATTCAGCAGTCTGCAAACACTTTCTCTGCAGAGTCCCAAAACAGGCGTTTTCAGCCCATTACCGGCATATGGAAGAAACAGCAGTAAGCACAGGGAAATATCTGCTTCTAAATCCAAAACGCAGCTATCTAACAGAACGGTTGTCAATGTGTGCACTCAACTTCCAGAGTTAAACCCGTGTGTGGATTCAGCAGTCTGCAAACACTTTCTCTGCAGAGTCCCAAAACAGGCGTTTTCAGCCCATTACCGGCATATGGACGAAACAGCAGTAAGCACAGGGAAATATCTGCTTCTAAATCCAAAACGCAGCTATCTAACAGAACGGTTGTCAATGTGTGCACTCAACTTCCAGAGTTAAACCCGTGTGTGGATTCAGCAGTCTGCAAACACTTTCTCTGCAGAGTCCCAAAACAGGCGTTTTCAGCCCATTACCGGCATATGGACGAAACAGCAGTAAGCACAGGGAAATATCTGCTTCTAAATCCAAAACGCAGCTATCTAACAGAACGGTTGTCAATGTGTGCACTCAACTTCCAGAGTTAAACCCGTGTGTGGATTCAGCAGTCTGCAAACACTTTCTGTGCAGAGTCTGAAAACAGGCCTTTCCGGCCCAGTACCGGCATATATAAGAAAGAGCATTAAGACTGCGTCTAAAACTCAGAAGAAACGTTTATTTCAACCTGCTCGGCCGTGTGTTCTCTGACCTAAGGGAGTTTAATCTATGTTTAGATTCAGCGAGATAGAAACACGTTTATTCTAGGAGCTGTCTTTGGATATTCCGGAATGAATGGGAGTATATGCTGTAAAGAGAAATATCTGTTTCTCAAACCAAAATGGATCTATCTAGCAGAGTGGTTGTGAATGTGTGCCTTTGGCTTAACGAGGTAAACTGCTCTTCTCATGCAGCACTTTAGAAACCCTTTATATGCAAATTCTCATACAGGCCTTTCCAGCAAAACACCAGCCTAAAGGAAATAGCAGTAAGACTGCATCTTTAACATGGATGAAACTGTTTTCAAACTGCTCTGCTGTGTGTTCATTCGTATAAGAGGCTTGAATATATGTTCAGATTCAGCTAATTAGCAACACGTTTCTTCCAGGAGCTGTGTTTGCCTATTCCAGAGTATACTGGAGTATAAGATGTAAAGACAAATGTCTCGTTCCAAAAGAAAAACGGATGATCTAATGGAATGGTTGTCAATGTGTGCATTCAACTTACTGAGCTAAACTGCTGTTTGTATGCAGCAGTTTAGAAAACATTTCTGTGTAGATTCTCAAACAGACATTTCCAGCAAAATACCGGCCTATAAGAAATAGCAGTAAGACTGCGTCTAAAACTCAGAGGGAACGTTTCTTTCAAACTGCTCTGCAGTGTGTTCGTTCACCAAAGGTCGTTGAATCTATGTTTGGATTCAGCGAGTTTGAAACACGTTTATTCTAGGAGCTGCATTTCGATATTCCAGAGTGTATGGGAGTAAATGCTGTAAAGAGAAATATCTGTTTCTAAAACCAAAACGGAGCTATCTAACAGAATGGTTGTGAATGTGTGCATTCAACTTAAAGGGTTAATCTGCTCTTCTTAGGCAGCAGTTTAGAAACCCTTTATATGCAAATTCTAAAATCAACATTTGCAGCAAAACACCAGCCTCAAAGAAGTAGCAGTAAGACTGCATCTATAACATAGAAGAAACGTTTTCTTCAAAATGCTCTGCTCTGTGTTCATTCAACTAAGAGTCTTGAGTATATGTTCAGATTCAGCGAGTAAGAAACACGTTTCTTCCAGGAGCTGCATTTGCGTATTCCAGAGTGTACTGGAGTATAAGGTTTAAAGTGAAATATCTGGTTCTAAAACAAACACGGAGCCATCTAACAGAATGGTTGTCACTGTGTGCATTCAGCTTATTGAGATAAACTGTTGTTTCTATGCAGCAGTTTAGAAAAGATTTTTGTGCAGATTCTAAAACAGACATTCCCAGCAAAATACCGGCCTCTAAGAAATAGCAATAAGACTGCGTCTAAAACTCAAATAAAACGTTTCTTTCAAACTGCTGTGCTGTGTGTTCGTTCACCTAAGGGAGTTGAATCTATGTTTAGATTCAGCGACTTAGAAACACGTCTATTCTGGGAGCTGCGTTTGGCTATTCCAGAATGAATGGGAGTATATGCTGTAACTAGAAACACAGGCTTCTAAAACCAAAACGGAGCTAGCTAACAGAATGATTGTGAATGAGGGCATTCAACATAACGAATTAAACTGCTCCACTTATGCAGCAGTTTACAAACCATTTGTATGGAAATTCTAAAACCAACATTTCCAGGAAAACACCAGCCTAAAAGCAATAGCAGTAACAGTGCATCTATAACATGGAAGAAATGTTTTTTTCAAACTCCTCTGCTGCGTCTTCATTCACCTAAGAGACTTCAATATATGCTCAGATTCAGCGAGTTACAAACACGTTTCTTCCAGGAGCTGCGTTTGCATATATCAGAGTGTACTGGGGTACAAGATGTAAAGGGAAATATCTGATTATACGTAGAAACCCGTTTCTTTTAAGGAGCTGCGTTTGGATATTCCAGAGTGAATGAGAGTATATGCCGTAAAGAGAAATAACTTCTTCTAAAACCAAAAGGCAGCTATGTAACTGAATGGTTGTCAATGCGTGCATTCACCTTCCAGAGATGAACTCGTGTGTGGATTCAGCAGTCTGCAAACACTTTCTGTGCAGAGTCCCAAAACAGGCGTTTTCAGCCCATTACCGGCATATGGAAGAAACGGCAGTAAGCACAGGGAAATATCTGCTTCTAAATCCAAAACGCAGCTATCTAACAGAACGGTTGTCAATGTGTGCACTCAACTTCCAGAGTTAAACCCGTGTGTGGATTCAGCAGTCTGCAAACACTTTCTCTGCAGAGTCCCAAAACAGGCGTTTTCAGCCCATTACCGGCATATGGAAGAAGCAGCAGTAAGCACAGGGAAATATCTGCTTCTAAATCCAAAACGCAGCTATCTAACAGAACGGTTGTCAATGTGTGCACTCAACTTCCAGAGTTAAACCCGTGTGTGGATTCAGCAGTCTGCAAACACTTTCTCTGCAGAGTCCCAAAACATGCGTTTTCAGCCCATTACCGGCATATGGAAGAAACAGCAGTAAGCACAGGGAAATATCTGCTTCTAAATCCAAAACGCAGCTATCTAACAGAACGGTTGTCAATGTGTACACTCAACTTCCAGAGTTAAACCCGTGTGTGGATTCAGCAGTCTGCAGAGACTTTCTCTGCAGAGTCCCAAAACAGGCGTTTTCAGCCCATTACCGGCATATGGAAGAAACAGCAGTAAGCACAGGGAAATATCTGCTTCTAAATCAAAAACGCAGCTATCTAACAGAACGGTTGTCAATGTGTGCACTCAACTTCCAGAGTTAAACCCGTGTGTGGATTCAGCAGTCTGCAAACATCTTCTCTGCAGAGTCCCAAAACAGGCTTTTTCAGCCCATTACCGGCATATGGAAGAAACAGCAGTAAGCACAGGGAAATATCTGCTTCTAAATCCAAAACGCAGCTATCTAACAGAACGGTTGTCAATGTGTGCACTCAACTTCCAGAGTTAAACCCCTGTGTGGATTCAGCAGTCTGCAGAGACTTTCTCTGCAGAGTCCCAAAACAGGCGTTTTCAGCCCATTACCGGCATATGGAAGAAACAGCAGTAAGCACAGGGAAATATCTGCTTCTAAATCCAAAACGCAGCTATCTAACAGAACGGTTGTCAATGTGTGCACTCAACTTCCAGAGTTAAACCCGTGTGTGGATTCAGCAGCCTGCAGAGACTTTCTCTGCAGAGTCCCAAAACAGGCGTTTTCAGCCCATTACCGGCATATGGAAGAAACAGCAGTAAGCACAGGGAAATATCTGCTTCTAAATCCAAAACGCAGCTATCTAACAGAACGGTTGTCAATGTGTGCACTCAACTTCCAGAGTTAAACCCGTGTGTGGATTCAGCAGCCTGCAGAGACTTTCTCTGCAGAGTCCCAAAACAGGCGTTTTCAGCCCATTACCGGCATATGGAAGAAACAGCAGTAAGCACAGGGAAATATCTGCTTCTAAATCCAAAACGCAGCTATCTAACAGAACGGTTGTCAATGTGTGCACTCAACTTCCAGAGTTAAACCCGTGTGTGGATTCAGCAGTCTGCAGAGACTTTCTCTGCAGAGTCCCAAAACAGGCGTTTTCAGCCCATTACCGGCATATGGAAGAAACAGCAGTAAGCACAGGGAAATATCTGCTTCTAAATCCAAAACGCAGCTATCTAACAGAACGGTTGTCAATGTGTGCACTCAACTTCCAGAGTTAAACCCGTGTGTGGATTCAGCAGTCTGCAAACACTTTCTCTGCAGAGTCCGAAAACAGGCGTTTTCAGCCCATTACCGGCATATGGACGAAACAGCAGTAAGCACAGGGAAATATCTGCTTCTAAATCCAAAACGCAGCTATCTAACAGAACGGTTGTCAATGTGTGCACTCAACTTCCAGAGTTAAACCCGTGTGTGGATTCAGCAGTCTGCAAACACTTTCTGTGCAGAGTCTGAAAACAGGCCTTTCCGGCCCAGTACCGGCATATATAAGAAAGAGCATTAAGACTGCGTCTAAAACTCAGAAGAAACGTTTATTTCAACCTGCTCGGCCGTGTGTTCTCTGACCTAAGGGAGTTTAATCTATGTTTAGATTCAGCGAGATAGAAACACGTTTATTCTAGGAGCTGTCTTTGGATATTCCGGAATGAATGGGAGTATATGCTGTAAAGAGAAATATCTGTTTCTAAAACCAAAATGGATCTATCTAGCAGAGTGGTTGTGAATGTGTGCCTTTGGCTTAACGAGGTAAACTGCTCTTCTCATGCAGCACTTTAGAAACCCTTTATATGCAAATTCTCATACAGGCCTTTCCAGCAAAACACCAGCCTAAAGGAAATAGCAGTAAGACTGCATCTTTAACATGGATGAAACTGTTTTCAAACTGCTCTGCTGTGTGTTCATTCGTATAAGAGGCTTGAATATATGTTCAGATTCAGCTAATTAGCAACACGTTTCTTCCAGGAGCTGTGTTTGCCTATTCCAGAGTATACTGGAGTATAAGATGTAAAGACAAATGTCTCGTTCCAAAAGAAAAACGGATGATCTAATGGAATGGTTGTCAATGTGTGCATTCAACTTACTGAGCTAAACTGCTGTTTGTATGCAGCAGTTTAGAAAACATTTCTGTGTAGATTCTCAAACAGACATTTCCAGCAAAATACCGGCCTATAAGAAATAGCAGTAAGACTGCGTCTAAAACTCAGAGGGAACGTTTCTTTCAAACTGCTCTGCAGTGTGTTCGTTCACCAAAGGTCGTTGAATCTATGTTTGGATTCAGCGAGTTTGAAACACGTTTATTCTAGGAGCTGCATTTCGATATTCCAGAGTGTATGGGAGTAAATGCTGTAAAGAGAAATATCTGTTTCTAAAACCAAAACGGAGCTATCTAACAGAATGGTTGTGAATGTGTGCATTCAACTTAAAGGGTTAATCTGCTCTTCTTAGGCAGCAGTTTAGAAACCCTTTATATGCAAATTCTAAAATCAACATTTGCAGCAAAACACCAGCCTCAAAGAAGTAGCAGTAAGACTGCATCTATAACATAGAAGAAACGTTTTCTTCAAAATGCTCTGCTCTGTGTTCATTCAACTAAGAGTCTTGAGTATATGTTCAGATTCAGCGAGTAAGAAACACGTTTCTTCCAGGAGCTGCATTTGCGTATTCCAGAGTGTACTGGAGTATAAGGTTTAAAGTGAAATATCTGGTTCTAAAACAAACACGGAGCCATCTAACAGAATGGTTGTCACTGTGTGCATTCAGCTTATTGAGATAAACTGTTGTTTCTATGCAGCAGTTTAGAAAAGATTTTTGTGCAGATTCTAAAACAGACATTCCCAGCAAAATACCGGCCTCTAAGAAATAGCAATAAGACTGCGTCTAAAACTCAAATAAAACGTTTCTTTCAAACTGCTGTGCTCTGTGTTCGTTCACCTAAGGGAGTTGAATCTATGTTTAGATTCAGCGACTTAGAAACACGTCTATTCTGGGAGCTGCGTTTGGCTATTCCAGAATGAATGGGAGTATATGCTGTAACTAGAAACACAGGCTTCTAAAACCAAAACGGAGCTAGCTAACAGAATGATTGTGAATGAGGGCATTCAACATAACGAATTAAACTGCTCCACTTATGCAGCAGTTTACAAACCATTTGTATGGAAATTCTAAAACCAACATTTCCAGGAAAACACCAGCCTAAAAGCAATAGCAGTAACAGTGCATCTATAACATGGAAGAAATGTTTTTTTCAAACTCCTCTGCTGCGTCTTCATTCACCTAAGAGACTTCAATATATGCTCAGATTCAGCGAGTTACAAACACGTTTCTTCCAGGAGCTGCGTTTGCATATATCAGAGTGTACTGGGGTACAAGATGTAAAGGGAAATATCTGATTATACGTAGAAACCCGTTTCTTTTAAGGAGCTGCGTTTGGATATTCCAGAGTGAATGAGAGTATATGCCGTAAAGAGAAATAACTTCTTCTAAAACCAAAAGGCAGCTATGTAACTGAATGGTTGTCAATGCGTGCATTCACCTTCCAGAGATGAACTCGTGTGTGGATTCAGCAGTCTGCAAACACTTTCTGTGCAGAGTCCCAAAACAGGCGTTTTCAGCCCATTACCGGCATATGGAAGAAACGGCAGTAAGCACAGGGAAATATCTGCTTCTAAATCCAAAACGCAGCTATCTAACAGAACGGTTGTCAATGTGTGCACTCAACTTCCAGAGTTAAACCCGTGTGTGGATTCAGCAGTCTGCAAACACTTTCTCTGCAGAGTCCCAAAACAGGCGTTTTCAGCCCATTACCGGCATATGGAAGAAGCAGCAGTAAGCACAGGGAAATATCTGCTTCTAAATCCAAAACGCAGCTATCTAACAGAACGGTTGTCAATGTGTGCACTCAACTTCCAGAGTTAAACCCGTGTGTGGATTCAGCAGTCTGCAAACACTTTCTCTGCAGAGTTCCAAAACAGGCGTTTTCAGCCCATTACCGGCATATGGAAGAAACAGCAGTAAGCACAGGGAAATATCTGCTTCTAAATCCAAAACGCAGCTATCTAACAGAACGGTTGTCAATGTGTACACTCAACTTCCAGAGTTAAACCCGTGTGTGGATTCAGCAGTCTGCAGAGACTTTCTCTGCAGAGTCCCAAAACAGGCGTTTTCAGCCCATTACCGGCATATGGAAGAAACAGCAGTAAGCACAGGGAAATATCTGCTTCTAAATCCAAAACGCAGCTATCTAACAGAACGGTTGTCAATGTGTGCACTCAACTTCCAGAGTTAAACCCGTGTGTGGATTCAGCAGTCTGCAAACATCTTCTCTGCAGAGTCCCAAAACAGGCGTTTTCAGCCCATTACCGGCATATGGAAGAAACAGCAGTAAGCACAGGGAAATATCTGCTTCTAAATCCAAAACGCAGCTATCTAACAGAACGGTTGTCAATGTGTGCACTCAACTTCCAGAGTTAAACCCGTGTGTGGATTCAGCAGTCTGCAGAGACTTTCTCTGCAGAGTCCCAAAACAGGCGTTTTCAGCCCATTACCGGCATATGGAAGAAACAGCAGTAAGCACAGGGAAATATCTGCTTCTAAATCCAAAACGCAGCTATCTAACAGAACGGTTGTCAATGTGTGCACTCAACTTCCAGAGTTAAACCCGTGTGTGGATTCAGCAGCCTGCAGAGACTTTCTCTGCAGAGTCCCAAAACAGGCGTTTTCAGCCCATTACCGGCATATGGAAGAAACAGCAGTAAGCACAGGGAAATATCTGCTTCTAAATCCAAAACGCAGCTATCTAACAGAACGGTTGTCAATGTGTGCACTCAACTTCCAGAGTTAAACCCGTGTGTGGATTCAGCAGCCTGCAGAGACTTTCTCTGCAGAGTCCCAAAACAGGCGTTTTCAGCCCATTACCGGCATATGGAAGAAACAGCAGTAAGCACAGGGAAATATCTGCTTCTAAATCCAAAACGCAGCTATCTAACAGAACGGTTGTCAATGTGTGCACTCAACTTCCAGAGTTAAACCCGTGTGTGGATTCAGCAGTCTGCAGAGACTTTCTCTGCAGAGTCCCAAAACAGGCGTTTTCAGCCCATTACCGGCATATGGAAGAAACAGCAGTAAGCACAGGGAAATATCTGCTTCTAAATCCAAAACGCAGCTATCTAACAGAACGGTTGTCAATGTGTGCACTCAACTTCCAGAGTTAAACCCGTGTGTGGATTCAGCAGTCTGCAAACACTTTCTCTGCAGAGTCCCAAAACAGGCGTTTTCAGCCCATTACCGGCATATGGAAGAAACAGCAGTAAGCACAGGGAAATATCTGCTTCTAAATCCAAAACGCAGCTATCTAACAGAACGGTTGTCAATGTGTGCACTCAACTTCCAGAGTTAAACCCGTGTGTGGATTCAGCAGTCTGCAGAGACTTTCTCTGCAGAGTCCCAAAACAGGCGTTTTCAGCCCATTACCGGCATATGGAAGAAACAGCAGTAAGCACAGGGAAATATCTGCTTCTAAATCCAAAACGCAGCTATCTAACAGAACGGTTGTCAATGTGTGCACTCAACTTCCAGAGTTAAACCCGTGTGTGGATTCAGCAGCCTGCAGAGACTTTCTCTGCAGAGTCCCAAAACAGGCGTTTTCAGCCCATTACCGGCATATGGAAGAAACAGCAGTAAGCACAGGGAAATATCTGCTTCTAAATCCAAAACGCAGCTATCTAACAGAACGGTTGTCAATGTGTGAACTCAACTTCCAGAGTTAAACCCGTGTGTGGATTCAGCAGCCTGCAGAGACTTTCTCTGCAGAGTCCCAAAACAGGCGTTTTCAGCCCATTACCGGCATATGGAAGAAACAGCAGTAAGCACAGGGAAATATCTGCTTCTAAATCCAAAACGCAGCTATCTAACAGAACGGTTGTCAATGTGTGCACTCAACTTCCAGAGTTAAACCCGTGTGTGGATTCAGCAGTCTGCAGAGACTTTCTCTGCAGAGTCCCAAAACAGGCGTTTTCAGCCCATTACCGGCATATGGAAGAAACAGCAGTAAGCACAGGGAAATATCTGCTTCTAAATCCAAAACGCAGCTATCTAACAGAACGGTTGTCAATGTGTGCACTCAACTTCCAGAGTTAAACCCGTGTGTGGATTCAGCAGCCTGCAGAGACTTTCTCTGCAGAGTCCCAAAACAGGCGTTTTCAGCCCATTACCGGCATATGGAAGAAACAGCAGTAAGCACAGGGAAATATCTGCTTCTAAATCCAAAACGCAGCTATCTAACAGAACGGTTGTCAATGTGTGCACTCAACTTCCAGAGTTAAACCCGTGTGTGGATTCAGCAGTCTGCAGAGACTTTCTCTGCAGAGTCCCAAAACAGGCGTTTTCAGCCCATTACCGGCATATGGAAGAAACAGCAGTAAGCACAGGGAAATATCTGCTTCTAAATCCAAAACGCAGCTATCTAACAGAACGGTTGTCAATGTGTGCACTCAACTTCCAGAGTTAAACCCGTGTGTGGATTCAGCAGCCTGCAGAGACTTTCTCTGCAGAGTCCCAAAACAGGCGTTTTCAGCCCATTACCGGCATATGGAAGAAACAGCAGTAAGCAGAGGGAAATATCTGCTTCTAAATCCAAAACGCAGCTATCTAACAGAACGGTTGTCAATGTGTGCACTCAACTTCCAGAGTTAAACCCGTGTGTGGATTCAGCAGCCTGCAGAGACTTTCTCTGCAGAGTCCCAAAACAGGCGTTTTCAGCCCATTACCGGCATATGGAAGAAACAGCAGTAAGCACAGGGAAATATCTGCTTCTAAATCCAAAACGCAGCTATCTAACAGAACGGTTGTCAATGTGTGCACTCAACTTCCAGAGTTAAACCCGTGTGTGGATTCAGCAGTCTGCAGAGACTTTCTCTGCAGAGTCCCAAAACAGGCGTTTTCAGCCCATTACCGGCATATGGAAGAAACAGCAGTAAGCACAGGGAAATATCTGCTTCTAAATCCAAAACGCAGCTATCTAACAGAACGGTTGTCAATGTGTGCACTCAACTTCCAGAGTTAAACCCGTGTGTGGATTCAGCAGCCTGCAGAGACTTTCTCTGCAGAGTCCCAAAACAGGCGTTTTCAGCCCATTACCGGCATATGGAAGAAACAGCAGTAAGCACAGGGAAATATCTGCTTCTAAATCCAAAACGCAGCTATCTAACAGAACGGTTGTCAATGTGTGCACTCAACTTCCAGAGTTAAACCCGTGTGTGGATTCAGCAGTCTGCAAACACTTTCTCTGCAGAGTCCCAAAACAGGCGTTTTCAGCCCATTACCGGCATATGGAAGAAACAGCAGTAAGCACAGGGAAATATCTGCTTCTAAATACAAAACGCAGCTATCTAACAGAACGGTTGTCAATGTGTGCACTCAACTTCCAGAGTTAAACCCGTGTGTGGATTCAGCAGTCTGCAGAGACTTTCTCTGCAGAGTCCCAAAACAGGCGTTTTCAGCCCATTACCGGCATATGGAAGAAACAGCAGTAAGCACAGGGAAATATCTGCTTCTAAATCCAAAACGCAGCTATCTAACAGAACGGTTGTCAATGTGTGCACTCAACTTCCAGAGTTAAACCCGTGTGTGGATTCAGCAGCCTGCAGAGACTTTCTCTGCAGAGTCCCAAAACAGGCGTTTTCAGCCCATTACCGGCATATGGAAGAAACAGCAGTAAGCACAGGGAAATATCTGCTTCTAAATCCAAAACGCAGCTATCTAACAGAACGGTTGTCAATGTGTGCACTCAACTTCCAGAGTTAAACCCGTGTGTGGATTCAGCAGTCTGCAAACACTTTCTCTGCAGAGTCCCAAAACAGGCGTTTTCAGCCCATTACCGGCATATGGAAGAAACAGCAGTAAGCACAGGGAAATATCTGCTTCTAAATCCAAAACGCAGCTATCTAACAGAACGGTTGTCAATGTGTGCACTCAACTTCCAGAGTTAAACCCGTGTGTGGATTCAGCAGCCTGCAGAGACTTTCTCTGCAGAGTCCCAAAACAGGCGTTTTCAGCCCATTACCGGCATATGGAAGAAACAGCAGTAAGCAGAGGGAAATATCTGCTTCTAAATCCAAAACGCAGCTATCTAACAGAACGGTTGTCAATGTGTGCACTCAACTTCCAGAGTTAAACCCGCGTGTGGATTCAGCAGCCTGCAGAGACTTTCTCTGCAGAGTCCCAAAACAGGCGTTTTCAGCCCATTACCGGCATATGGAAGAAACAGCAGTAAGCACAGGGAAATATCTGCTTCTAAATCCAAAACGCAGCTATCTAACAGAACGGTTGTCAATGTGTGCACTCAACTTCCAGAGTTAAACCCGTGTGTGGATTCAGCAGTCTGCAGAGACTTTCTCTGCAGAGTCCCAAAACAGGCGTTTTCAGCCCATTACCGGCATATGGAAGAAACAGCAGTAAGCACAGGGAAATATCTGCTTCTAAATCCAAAACGCAGCTATCTAACAGAACGGTTGTCAATGTGTGCACTCAACTTCCAGAGTTAAACCCGTGTGTGGATTCAGCAGTCTGCAAACACTTTCTCTGCAGAGTCCCAAAACAGGCGTTTTCAGCCCATTACCGGCATATGGACGAAACAGCAGTAAGCACAGGGAAATATCTGCTTCTAAATCCAAAACGCAGCTATCTAACAGAACGGTTGTCAATGTGTGCACTCAACTTCCAGAGTTAAACCCGTGTGTGGATTCAGCAGTCTGCAAACACTTTCTCTGCAGAGTCCCAAAACAGGCGTTTTCAGCCCATTACCGGCATATGGACGAAACAGCAGTAAGCACAGGGAAATATCTGCTTCTAAATCCAAAACGCAGCTATCTAACAGAACGGTTGTCAATGTGTGCACTCAACTTCCAGAGTTAAACCCGTGTGTGGATTCAGCAGTCTGCAAACACTTTCTGTGCAGAGTCTGAAAACAGGCCTTTCCGGCCCAGTACCGGCATATATAAGAAAGAGCATTAAGACTGCGTCTAAAACTCAGAAGAAACGTGTATTTCAACCTGCTCGGCCGTGTGTTCTCTGACCTAAGGGAGTTTAATCTATGTTTAGATTCAGCGAGATAGAAACACGTTTATTCTAGGAGCTGTCTTTGGATATTCCGGAATGAATGGGAGTATATGCTGTAAAGAGAAATATCTGTTTCTAAAACCAAAATGGATCTATCTAGCAGAGTGGTTGTGAATGTGTGCCTTTGGCTTAACGAGGTAAACTGCTCTTCTCATGCAGCACTTTAGAAACCCTTTATATGCAAATTCTCATACAGGCCTTTCCAGCAAAACACCAGCCTAAAGGAAATAGCAGTAAGACTGCATCTTTAACATGGATGAAACTGTTTTCAAACTGCTCTGCTGTGTGTTCATTCGTATAAGAGGCTTGAATATATGTTCAGATTCAGCTAATTAGCAACACGTTTCTTCCAGGAGCTGTGTTTGCCTATTCCAGAGTATACTGGAGTATAAGATGTAAAGACAAATGTCTCGTTCCAAAAGAAAAACGGATGATCTAATGGAATGGTTGTCAATGTGTGCATTCAACTTACTGAGCTAAACTGCTGTTTGTATGCAGCAGTTTAGAAAACATTTCTGTGTAGATTCTCAAACAGACATTTCCAGCAAAATACCGGCCTATAAGAAATAGCAGTAAGACTGCGTCTAAAACTCAGAGGGAACGTTTCTTTCAAACTGCTCTGCAGTGTGTTCGTTCACCAAAGGTCGTTGAATCTATGTTTGGATTCAGCGAGTTTGAAACACGTTTATTCTAGGAGCTGCATTTCGATATTCCAGAGTGTATGGGAGTAAATGCTGTAAAGAGAAATATCTGTTTCTAAAACCAAAACGGAGCTATCTAACAGAATGGTTGTGAATGTGTGCATTCAACTTAAAGGGTTAATCTGCTCTTCTTAGGCAGCAGTTTAGAAACCCTTTATATGCAAATTCTAAAATCAACATTTGCAGCAAAACACCAGCCTCAAAGAAGTAGCAGTAAGACTGCATCTATAACATAGAAGAAACGTTTTCTTCAAAATGCTCTGCTCTGTGTTCATTCAACTAAGAGTCTTGAGTATATGTTCAGATTCAGCGAGTAAGAAACACGTTTCTTCCAGGAGCTGCATTTGCGTATTCCAGAGTGTACTGGAGTATAAGGTTTAAAGTGAAATATCTGGTTCTAAAACAAACACGGAGCCATCTAACAGAATGGTTGTCACTGTGTGCATTCAGCTTATTGAGATAAACTGTTGTTTCTATGCAGCAGTTTAGAAAAGATTTTTGTGCAGATTCTAAAACAGACATTCCCAGCAAAATACCGGCCTCTAAGAAATAGCAATAAGACTGCGTCTAAAACTCAAATAAAACGTTTCTTTCAAACTGCTGTGCTCTGTGTTCGTTCACCTAAGGGAGTTGAATCTATGTTTAGATTCAGCGACTTAGAAACACGTCTATTCTGGGAGCTGCGTTTGGCTATTCCAGAATGAATGGGAGTATATGCTGTAACTAGAAACACAGGCTTCTAAAACCAAAACGGAGCTAGCTAACAGAATGATTGTGAATGAGGGCATTCAACATAACGAATTAAACTGCTCCACTTATGCAGCAGTTTACAAACCATTTGTATGGAAATTCTAAAACCAACATTTCCAGGAAAACACCAGCCTAAAAGCAATAGCAGTAACAGTGCATCTATAACATGGAAGAAATGTTTTTTTCAAACTCCTCTGCTGCGTCTTCATTCACCTAAGAGACTTCAATATATGCTCAGATTCAGCGAGTTACAAACACGTTTCTTCCAGGAGCTGCGTTTGCATATATCAGAGTGTACTGGGGTACAAGATGTAAAGGGAAATATCTGATTATACGTAGAAACCCGTTTCTTTTAAGGAGCTGCGTTTGGATATTCCAGAGTGAATGAGAGTATATGCCGTAAAGAGAAATAACTTCTTCTAAAACCAAAAGGCAGCTATGTAACTGAATGGTTGTCAATGCGTGCATTCACCTTCCAGAGATGAACTCGTGTGTGGATTCAGCAGTCTGCAAACACTTTCTGTGCAGAGTCCCAAAACAGGCGTTTTCAGCCCATTACCGGCATATGGAAGAAACGGCAGTAAGCACAGGGAAATATCTGCTTCTAAATCCAAAACGCAGCTATCTAACAGAACGGTTGTCAATGTGTGCACTCAACTTCCAGAGTTAAACCCGTGTGTGGATTCAGCAGTCTGCAAACACTTTCTCTGCAGAGTCCCAAAACAGGCGTTTTCAGCCCATTACCGGCATATGGAAGAAGCAGCAGTAAGCACAGGGAAATATCTGCTTCTAAATCCAAAACGCAGCTATCTAACAGAACGGTTGTCAATGTGTGCACTCAACTTCCAGAGTTAAACCCGTGTGTGGATTCAGCAGTCTGCAAACACTTTCTCTGCAGAGTCCCAAAACATGCGTTTTCAGCCCATTACCGGCATATGGAAGAAACAGCAGTAAGCACAGGGAAATATCTGCTTCTAAATCCAAAACGCAGCTATCTAACAGAACGGTTGTCAATGTGTACACTCAACTTCCAGAGTTAAACCCGTGTGTGGATTCAGCAGTCTGCAGAGACTTTCTCTGCAGAGTCCCAAAACAGGCGTTTTCAGCCCATTACCGGCATATGGAAGAAACAGCAGTAAGCACAGGGAAATATCTGCTTCTAAATCAAAAACGCAGCTATCTAACAGAACGGTTGTCAATGTGTGCACTCAACTTCCAGAGTTAAACCCGTGTGTGGATTCAGCAGTCTGCAAACATCTTCTCTGCAGAGTCCCAAAACAGGCGTTTTCAGCCCATTACCGGCATATGGAAGAAACAGCAGTAAGCACAGGGAAATATCTGCTTCTAAATCCAAAACGCAGCTATCTAACAGAACGGTTGTCAATGTGTGCACTCAACTTCCAGAGTTAAACCCGTGTGTGGATTCAGCAGTCTGCAGAGACTTTCTCTGCAGAGTCCCAAAACAGGCTTTTTCAGCCCATTACCGGCATATGGAAGAAACAGCAGTAAGCACAGGGAAATATCTGCTTCTAAATCCAAAACGCAGCTATCTAACAGAACGGTTGTCAATGTGTGCACTCAACTTCCAGAGTTAAACCCGTGTGTGGATTCAGCAGCCTGCAGAGACTTTCTCTGCAGAGTCCCAAAACAGGCGTTTTCAGCCCATTACCGGCATATGGAAGAAACAGCAGTAAGCACAGGGAAATATCTGCTTCTAAATCCAAAACGCAGCTATCTAACAGAACGGTTGTCAATGTGTGCACTCAACTTCCAGAGTTAAACCCGTGTGTGGATTCAGCAGCCTGCAGAGACTTTCTCTGCAGAGTCCCAAAACAGGCGTTTTCAGCCCATTACCGGCATATGGAAGAAACAGCAGTAAGCACAGGGAAATATCTGCTTCTAAATCCAAAACGCAGCTATCTAACAGAACGGTTGTCAATGTGTGCACTCAACTTCCAGAGTTAAACCCGTGTGTGGATTCAGCAGTCTGCAGAGACTTTCTCTGCAGAGTCCCAAAACAGGCGTTTTCAGCCCATTACCGGCATTTGGAAGAAACAGCAGTAAGCACAGGGAAATATCTGCTTCTAAATCCAAAACGCAGCTATCTAACAGAACGGTTGTCAATGTGTGCACTCAACTTCCAGAGTTAAACCCGTGTGTGGATTCAGCAGTCTGCAAACACTTTCTCTGCAGAGTCCCAAAACAGGCGTTTTCAGCCCATTACCGGCATATGGAAGAAACAGCAGTAAGCACAGGGAAATATCTGCTTCTAAATCCAAAACGCAGCTATCTAACAGAACGGTTGTCAATGTGTGCACTCAACTTCCAGAGTTAAACCCGTGTGTGGATTCAGCAGTCTGCAGAGACTTTCTCTGCAGAGTCCCAAAACAGGCGTTTTCAGCCCATTACCGGCATATGGAAGAAACAGCAGTAAGCACAGGGAAATATCTGCTTCTAAATCCAAAATGCAGCTATCTAACAGAACGGTTGTCAATGTGTGCACTCAACTTCCAGAGTTAAACCCGTGTGTGGATTCAGCAGTCTGCAGAGACTTTCTCTGCAGAGTCCCAAAACAGGCGTTTTCAGCCCATTACCGGCATATGGAAGAAACAGCAGTAAGCACAGGGAAATATCTGCTTCTAAATCCAAAACGCAGCTATCTAACAGAACGGTTGTCAATGTGTGCACTCAACTTCCAGAGTTAAACCCGTGTGTGGATTCAGCAGCCTGCAGAGACTTTCTCTGCAGAGTCCCAAAACAGGCGTTTTCAGCCCATTACCGGCATATGGAAGAAACAGCAGTAAGCACAGGGAAATATCTGCTTCTAAATCCAAAACGCAGCTATCTAACAGAACGGTTGTCAATGTGTGCACTCAACTTCCAGAGTTAAACCCGTGTGTGGATTCAGCAGTCTGCAGAGACTTTCTCTGCAGAGTCCCAAAACAGGCGTTTTCAGCCCATTACCGGCATATGGAAGAAACAGCAGTAAGCACAGGGAAATATCTGCTTCTAAATCCAAAACGCAGCTATCTAACAGAACGGTTGTCAATGTGTGCACTCAACTTCCAGAGTTAAACCCGTGTGTGGATTCAGCAGCCTGCAGAGACTTTCTCTGCAGAGTCCCAAAACAGGCGTTTTCAGCCCATTACCGGCATATGGAAGAAACAGCAGTAAGCAGAGGGAAATATCTGCTTCTAAATCCAAAACGCAGCTATCTAACAGAACGGTTGTCAATGTGTGCACTCAACTTCCAGAGTTAAACCCGTGTGTGGATTCAGCAGCCTGCAGAGACTTTCTCTGCAGAGTCCCAAAACAGGCGTTTTCAGCCCATTACCGGCATATGGAAGAAACAGCAGTAAGCACAGGGAAATATCTGCTTCTAAATCCAAAACGCAGCTATCTAACAGAACGGTTGTCAATGTGTGCACTCAACTTCCAGAGTTAAACCCGTGTGTGGATTCAGCAGTCTGCAGAGACTTTCTCTGCAGAGTCCCAAAACAGGCGTTTTCAGCCCATTACCGGCATATGGAAGAAACAGCAGTAAGCACAGGGAAATATCTGCTTCTAAATCCAAAACGCAGCTATCTAACAGAACGGTTGTCAATGTGTGCACTCAACTTCCAGAGTTAAACCCGTGTGTGGATTCAGCAGCCTGCAGAGACTTTCTCTGCAGAGTCCCAAAACAGGCGTTTTCAGCCCATTACCGGCATATGGAAGAAACAGCAGTAAGCACAGGGAAATATCTGCTTCTAAATCCAAAACGCAGCTATCTAACAGAACGGTTGTCAATGTGTGCACTCAACTTCCAGAGTTAAACCCGTGTGTGGATTCAGCAGTCTGCAAACACTTTCTCTGCAGAGTCCCAAAACAGGCGTTTTCAGCCCATTACCGGCATATGGAAGAAACAGCAGTAAGCACAGGGAAATATCTGCTTCTAAATACAAAACGCAGCTATCTAACAGAACGGTTGTCAATGTGTGCACTCAACTTCCAGAGTTAAACCCGTGTGTGGATTCAGCAGTCTGCAGAGACTTTCTCTGCAGAGTCCCAAAACAGGCGTTTTCAGCCCATTACCGGCATATGGAAGAAACAGCAGTAAGCACAGGGAAATATCTGCTTCTAAATCCAAAACGCAGCTATCTAACAGAACGGTTGTCAATGTGTGCACTCAACTTCCAGAGTTAAACCCGTGTGTGGATTCAGCAGCCTGCAGAGACTTTCTCTGCAGAGTCCCAAAACAGGCGTTTTCAGCCCATTACCGGCATATGGAAGAAACAGCAGTAAGCACAGGGAAATATCTGCTTCTAAATCCAAAACGCAGCTATCTAACAGAACGGTTGTCAATGTGTGCACTCAACTTCCAGAGTTAAACCCGTGTGTGGATTCAGCAGTCTGCAAACACTTTCTCTGCAGAGTCCCAAAACAGGCGTTTTCAGCCCATTACCGGCATATGGAAGAAACAGCAGTAAGCACAGGGAAATATCTGCTTCTAAATCCAAAACGCAGCTATCTAACAGAACGGTTGTCAATGTGTGCACTCAACTTCCAGAGTTAAACCCGTGTGTGGATTCAGCAGTCTGCAGAGACTTTCTCTACAGAGTCCCAAAACAGGCGTTTTCAGCCCATTACCGGCATATGGAAGAAACAGCAGTAAGCACAGGGAAATATCTGCTTCTAAATCCAAAACGCAGCTATCTAACAGAACGGTTGTCAATGTGTGCACTCAACTTCCAGAGTTAAACCCGTGTGTGGATTCAGCAGTCTGCAGAGACTTTCTCTGCAGAGTCCCAAAACAGGCGTTTTCAGCCCATTACCGGCATATGGAAGAAACAGCAGTAAGCACAGGGAAATATCTGCTTCTAAATCCAAAACGCAGCTATCTAACAGAACGGTTGTCAATGTGTGCACTCAACTTCCAGAGTTAAACCCGTGTGTGGAATCAGCAGCCTGCAGAGACTTTCTCTGCAGAGTCCCAAAACAGGCGTTTTCAGCCCATTACCGGCATATGGAAGAAACAGCAGTAAGCACAGGGAAATATCTGCTTCTAAATCCAAAACGCAGCTATCTAACAGAACGGTTGTCAATGTGTGCACTCAACTTCCAGAGTTAAACCCGTGTGTGGATTCAGCAGTCTGCAAACACTTTCTCTGCAGAGTCCCAAAACAGGCGTTTTCAGCCCATTACCGGCATATGGAAGAAACAGCAGTAAGCACAGGGAAATATCTGCTTCTAAATCCAAAACGCAGCTATCTAACAGAACGGTTGTCAATGTGTGCACTCAACTTCCAGAGTTAAACCCGTGTGTGGATTCAGCAGTCTGCAAACACTTTCTCTGCAGAGTCCCAAAACAGGCGTTTTCAGCCCATTACCGGCATATGGAAGAAACAGCAGTAAGCACAGGGAAATATCTGCTTCTAAATACAAAACGCAGCTATCTAACAGAACGGTTGTCAATGTGTGCACTCAACTTCCAGAGTTAAACCCGTGTGTGGATTCAGCAGTCTGCAGAGACTTTCTCTGCAGAGTCCCAAAACAGGCGTTTTCAGCCCATTACCGGCATATGGAAGAAACAGCAGTAAGCACAGGGAAATATCTGCTTCTAAATCCAAAACGCAGCTATCTAACAGAACGGTTGTCAATGTGTGCACTCAACTTCCAGAGTTAAACCCGTGTGTGGATTCAGCAGCCTGCAGAGACTTTCTCTGCAGAGTCCCAAAACAGGCGTTTTCAGCCCATTACCGGCATATGGAAGAAACAGCAGTAAGCACAGGGAAATATCTGCTTCTAAATCCAAAACCCAGCTATCTAACAGAACGGTTGTCAATGTGTGCACTCAACTTCCAGAGTTAAACCCGTGTGTGGATTCAGCAGTCTGCAAACACTTTCTCTGCAGAGTCCCAAAACAGGCGTTTTCAGCCCATTACCGGCATATGGAAGAAACAGCAGTAAGCACAGGGAAATATCTGCTTCTAAATCCAAAACGCAGCTATCTAACAGAACGGTTGTCAATGTGTGCACTCAATTTCCAGAGTTAAACCCGTGTGTGGATTCAGCAGCCTGCAGAGACTTTCTCTGCAGAGTCCCAAAACAGGCGTTTTCAGCCCATTACCGGCATATGGAAGAAACAGCAGTAAGCACAGGGAAATATCTGCTTCTAAATCCAAAACGCAGCTATCTAACAGAACGGTTGTCAATGTGTGCACTCAACTTCCAGAGTTAAACCCGTGTGTGGATTCAGCAGTCTGCAGAGACTTTCTCTGCAGAGTCCCAAAACAGGCGTTTTCAGCCCATTACCGGCATATGGAAGAAACAGCAGTAAGCACAGGGAAATATCTGCTTCTAAATCCAAAACGCAGCTATCTAACAGAACGGTTGTCAATGTGTGCACTCAACTTCCAGAGTTAAACCCGTGTGTGGATTCAGCAGTCTGCAAACACTTTCTCTGCAGAGTCCCAAAACAGGCGTTTTCAGCCCATTACCGGCATATGGAAGAAACAGCAGTAAGCACAGGGAAATATCTTCTTCTAAATCCAAAACGCAGCTATCTAACAGAACGGTTGTCAATGTGTGCACTCAACTTCCAGAGTTAAACCCGTGTGTGGATTCAGCAGTCTGCAAACACTTTCTCTGCAGAGTCCCAAAACAGGCGTTTTCAGCCCATTACCGGCATATGGAAGAAACAGCAGTAAGCACAGGGAAATATCTGCTTCTAAATCCAAAACGCAGCTATCTAACAGAACGGTTGTCAATGTGTGCACTCAACTTCCAGAGTTAAACCCGTGTGTGGATTCAGCAGTCTGCAAACAGTTTCTCTGCAGAGTCCCAAAACAGGCGTTTTCAGCCCATTACCGGCATATGGAAGAAACAGCAGTAAGCACAGGGAAATATCTGCTTCTAAATCCAAAGCGCAGCTATCTAACAGAACGGTTGTCAATGTGTGCACTCAACTTCCAGAGTTAAACCCGTGTGTGGATTCAGCAGTCTGCAGAGACTTTCTCTGCAGAGTCCCAAAACAGGCGTTTTCAGCCCATTACCGGCATATGGAAGAAACAGCAGTAAGCACAGGGAAATATCTGCTTCTAAATCCAAAACGCAGCTATCTAACAGAACGGTTGTCAATGTGTGCACTCAACTTCCAGAGTTAAACCCGTGTGTGGATTCAGCAGTCTGCAAACACTTTCTCTGCAGAGTCCCAAAACAGGCGTTTTCAGCCCATTACCGGCATATGGAAGAAACAGCAGTAAGCACAGGGAAATATCTGCTTCTAAATCCAAAACGCAGCTATCTAACAGAACGGTTGTCAATGTGTGCACTCAACTTCCAGAGTTAAACCCGTGTGTGGATTCAGCAGTCTGCAAACACTTTCTCTGCAGAGTCCCAAAACAGGCGTTTTCAGCCCATTACCGGCATATGGAAGAAACAGCAGTAAGCACAGGGAAATATCTGCTTCTAAATCCAAAACGCAGCTATCTAACAGAACGGTTGTCAATGTGTGCACTCAACTTCCAGAGTTAAACCCGTTTGTGGATTCAGCAGCCTGCAGAGACTTTCTCTGCAGAGTCCCAAAACAGGCGTTTTCAGCCCATTACCGGCATATGGAAGAAACAGCAGTAAGCACAGGGAAATATCTGCTTCTAAATCCAAAACCCAGCTATCTAACAGAACGGTTGTCAATGTGTGCACTCAACTTCCAGAGTTAAACCCGTGTGTGGATTCAGCAGTCTGCAAACACTTTCTCTGCAGAGTCCCAAAACAGGCGTTTTCAGCCCATTACCGGCATATGGAAGAAGCAGCAGTAAGCACAGGGAAATATCTGCTTCTAAATCCAAAACGCAGCTATCTAACAGAACGGTTGTCAATGTGTGCACTCAACTTCCAGAGTTAAACCCGTGTGTGGATTCAGCAGCCTGCAGAGACTTTCTCTGCAGAGTCCCAAAACAGGCGTTTTCAGCCCATTACCGGCATATGGAAGAAACAGCAGTAAGCACAGGGAAATATCTGCTTCTAAATCCAAAACGCAGCTATCTAACAGAACGGTTGTCAATGTGTGCACTCAACTTCCAGAGTTAAACCCGTGTGTGGATTCAGCAGTCTGCAGAGACTTTCTCTGCAGAGTCCCAAAACAGGCGTTTTCAGCCCATTACCGGCATATGGAAGAAACAGCAGTAAGCACAGGGAAATATCTGCTTCTAAATCCAAAACGCAGCTATCTAACAGAACGGTTGTCAATGTGTGCACTCCACTTCCAGAGTTAAACCCGTGTGTGGATTCAGCAGTCTGCAAACACTTTCTCTGCAGAGTCCCAAAACAGGCGTTTTCAGCCCATTACCGGCATATGGAAGAAACAGCAGTAAGCACAGGGAAATATCTGCTTCTAAATCCAAAACGCAGCTATCTAACAGAACGGTTGTCAATGTGTGCACTCAACTTCCAGAGTTAAACCCGTGTGTGGATTCAGCAGTCTGCAGAGACTTTCTCTGCAGAGTCCCAAAACAGGCGTTTTCAGCCCATTACCGGCATATGGAAGAAACAGCAGTAAGCACAGGGAAATATCTGCTTCGAAATCCAAAACGCAGCTATCTAACAGAACGGTTGTCAATGTGTGCACTCAACTTCCAGAGTTAAACCCGTGTGTGGATTCAGCAGTCTGCAAACAGTTTCTCTGCAGAGTCCCAAAACAGGCGTTTTCAGCCCATTACCGGCATATGGAAGAAACAGCAGTAAGCACAGGGAAATATCTGCTTCGAAATCCAAAACGCAGCTATCTAACAGAACGGTTGTCAATGTGTGCACTCAACTTCCAGAGTTAAACCCGTGTGTGGATTCAGCAGCCTGCAAACAGTTTCTCTGCAGAGTCCCAAAACAGGCGTTTTCAGCCCATTACCGGCATATGGAAGAAACAGCAGTAAGCACAGGGAAATATCTGCTTCTAAATCCAAAACGCAGCTATCTAACAGAACGGTTGTCAATGTGTGCACTCAACTTCCAGAGTTAAACCCGTGTGTGGATTCAGCAGTCTGCAGAGACTTTCTCTGCAGAGTCCCAAAACAGGCGTTTTCAGCCCATTACCGGCATATGGAAGAAACAGCAGTAAGCACAGGGAAATATCTGCTTCTAAATCCAAAACGCAGCTATCTAACAGAATGGTTGTCAATGTGTGCACTCAACTTCCAGAGTTAAACCCGTGTGTGGATTCAGCAGTCTGCAAACGCTTTCTCTGCAGAGTCCCAAAACAGGCGTTTTCAGCCCATTACCGGCATATGGAAGAAACAGCAGTAAGCACAGGGAAATATCTGCTTCTAAATCCAAAACGCAGCTATCTAACAGAACGGTTGTCAATGTGTGCACTCCACTTCCAGAGTTAAACCCGTGTGTGGATTCAGCAGTCTGCAAACACTTTCTCTGCAGAGTCCCAAAACAGGCGTTTTCAGCCCATTACCGGCATATGGAAGAAGCAGCAGTAAGCACAGGGAAATATCTGCTTCTAAATCCAAAACGCAGCTATCTAACAGAACGGTTGTCAATGTGTGCACTCAACTTCCAGAGTTAAACCCGTGTGTGGATTCAGCAGTCTGCAAACACTTTCTCTGCAGAGTCCCAAAACAGGCGTTTTCAGCCCATTACCGGCATATGGAAGAAGCAGCATTAAGCACAGGGAAATATCTGCTTCTAAATCCAAAACGCAGCTATCTAACAGAACGGTTGTCAATGTGTGCACTCAACTTCCAGAGTTAAACCCGTTTGTGGATTCAGCAGTCTGCAGATACTTTCTCTGCAGAGTCCCAAAACAGGCGTTTTCAGCCCATTACCGGCATATGGAAGAAACAGCAGTAAGCACAGGGAAATATCTGCTTCTAAATCCAAAACGCAGCTATCTAACAGAACGGTTGTCAATGTGTGCACTCAACTTCCAGAGTTAAACCCGTGTGTGGAATCAGCAGCCTGCAGAGACTTTCTCTGCAGAGTCCCAAAACAGGCGTTTTCAGCCCATTACCGGCATACGGAAGAAACAGCAGTAAGCACAGGGAAATATCTGCTTCTAAATCCAAAACGCAGCTATCTAACAGAACGGTTGTCAATGTGTGCACTCAACTTCCAGAGTTAAACCCGTGTGTGGATTCAGCAGTCTGCAAACACTTTCTCTGCAGAGTCCCAAAACAGGCGTTTTCAGCCCATTACCGGCATATGGAAGAAACAGCAGTAAGCACAGGGAAATATCTGCTTCTAAATCCAAAACGCAGCTATCTAACAGAACGGTTGTCAATGTGTGCACTCAACTTCCAGAGTTAAACCCGTGTGTGGATTCAGCAGCCTGCAGAGACTTTCTCTGCAGAGTCCCAAAACAGGCGTTTTCAGCCCATTACCGGCATATGGAAGAAACAGCAGTAAGCACAGGGAAATATCTGCTTCTAAATCCAAAACGCAGCTATCTAACAGAACGGTTGTCAATGTGTGCACTCAACTTCCAGAGTTAAACCCGTGTGTGGATTCAGCAGTCTGCAGAGACTTTCTCTGCAGAGTCCCAAAACAGGCGTTTTCAGCCCATTACCGGCATATGGAAGAAACAGCAGTAAGCACAGGGAAATATCTGCTTCTAAATCCAAAACGCAGCTATCTAACAGAACGGTTGTCAATGTGTGCACTCAACTTCCAGAGTTAAACCCGTGTGTGGATTCAGCAGTCTGCAGAGACTTTCTCTGCAGAGTCCCAAAACAGGCGTTTTCAGCCCATTACCGGCATATGGAAGAAACAGCAGTAAGCACAGGGAAATATCTGCTTCTAAATCCAAAACGCAGCTATCTAACAGAACGGTTGTCAATGTGTGCACTCAACTTCCAGAGTTAAACCCGTGTGTGGATTCAGCAGTCTGCAGAGACTTTCTCTGCAGAGTCCCAAAACAGGCGTTTTCAGCCCATTACCGGCATATGGAAGAAACAGCAGTAAGCACAGGGAAATATCTGCTTCTAAATCCAAAACGCAGCTATCTAACAGAACGGTTGTCAATGTGTGCACTCAACTTCCAGAGTTAAACCCGTGTGTGGATTCAGCAGCCTGCAGAGACTTTCTCTGCAGAGTCCCAAAACAGGCGTTTTCAGCCCATTACCGGCATATGGAAGAAACAGCAGTAAGCACAGGGAAATATCTGCTTCTAAATCCAAAACCCAGCTATCTAACAGAACGGTTGTCAATGTGTGCACTCAACTTCCAGAGTTAAACCGGTGTGGGGATTCAGCAGTCTGCAAACACTTTCTCTGCAGAGTCCCAAAACAGGCGTTTTCAGCCCATTACCGGCATATGGAAGAAACAGCAGTAAGCACAGGGAAATATCTGCTTCTAAATCCAAAACGCAGCTATCTAACAGAACGGTTGTCAATGTGTGCACTCAACTTCCAGAGTTAAACCCGTGTGTGGATTCAGCAGCCTGCAGAGACTTTCTCTGCAGAGTCCCAAAACAGGCGTTTTCAGCCCATTACCGGCATATGGAAGAAACAGCAGTAAGCACAGGGAAATATCTGCTTCTAAATCCAAAACGCAGCTATCTAACAGAACGGTTGTCAATGTGTGCACTCAACTTCCAGAGTTAAACCCGTGTGTGGATTCAGCAGTCTGCAAACACTTTCTCTGCAGAGTCCCAAAACAGGCGTTTTCAGCCCATTACCGGCATATGGAAGAAACAGCAGTAAGCACAGGGAAATATCTGCTTCTAAATCCAAAACGCAGCTATCTAACAGAACGGTTGTCAATGTGTGCACTCAACTTCCAGAGTTAAACCCGTGTGTGGATTCAGCAGTCTGCAAACAGTTTCTCTGCAGAGTCCCAAAACAGGCGTTTTCAGCCCATTACCGGCATATGGAAGAAACAGCAGTAAGCACAGGGAAATATCTGCTTCTAAATCCAAAACGCAGCTATCTAACAGAACGGTTGTCAATGTGTGCACTCAACTTCCAGAGTTAAACCCGTGTGTGGATTCAGCAGTCTGCAGAGACTTTCTCTGCAGAGTCCCAAAACAGGCGTTTTCAGCCCATTACCGGCATATGGAAGAAACAGCAGTAAGCACAGGGAAATATCTGCTTCTAAATCCAAAACGCAGCTATCTAACAGAACGGTTGTCAATGTGTGCACTCAACTTCCAGAGTTAAACCCGTGTGTGGATTCAGCAGCCTGCAGAGACTTTCTCTGCAGAGTCCCAAAACAGGCGTTTTCAGCCCATTACCGGCATATGGAAGAAGCAGCATTAAGCACAGGGAAATATCTGCTTCTAAATCCAAAACGCAGCTATCTAACAGAACGGTTGTCAATGTGTGCACTCAACTTCCAGAGTTAAACCCGTGTGTGGATTCAGCAGTCTGCAGAGACTTTCTCTGCAGAGTCCCAAAACAGGCGTTTTCAGCCCATTACTGGCATATGGAAGAAACAGCAGTAAGCACAGGGAAATATCTGCTTCAAAATCCAAAACGCAGCTATCTAACAGAACGGTTGTCAATGTGTGCACTCAACTTCCAGAGTTAAACCCGTGTGTGGAATCAGCAGCCTGCAGAGACTTTCTCTGCAGAGTCCCAAAACAGGCGTTTTCAGCCCATTACCGGCATATGGAAGAAACAGCAGTAAGCACAGGGAAATATCTGCTTCTAAATCCAAAACGCAGCTATCTAACAGAACGGTTGTCAATGTGTGCACTCAACTTCCAGAGTTTAAACCCGTGTGTGGATTCAGCAGTCTGCAAAAACTTTCTCTGCAGAGTCCCAAAACAGGCGTTTTCAGCCCATTACCGGCATATGGAAGAAACAGCAGTAAGCACAGGGAAATATCTGCTTCTAAATCCAAAACGCAGCTATCTAACAGAACGGTTGTCAATGTGTGCACTCAACTTCCAGAGTTAAACCCGTGTGTGGATTCAGCAGCCTGCAGAGACTTTCTCTGCAGAGTCCCAAAACAGGCGTTTTCAGCCCATTACCGGCATATGGAAGAAACAGCAGTAAGCACAGGGAAATATCTGCTTCTAAATCCAAAACGCAGCTATCTAACAGAACGGTTGTCAATGTGTGCACTCAACTTCCGGAGTTAAACCCGTGTGTGGATTCAGCAGTCTGCAGAGACTTTCTCTGCAGAGTCCCAAAACAGGCGTTTTCAGCCCATTACCGGCATATGGAAGAAACAGCAGTAAGCACAGGGAAATATCTGCTTCTAAATCCAAAACGCAGCTATCTAACAGAACGGTTGTCAATGTGTGCACTCAACTTCCAGAGTTAAACCCGTGTGTGGATTCAGCAGTCTGCAAACACTTTCTCTGCAGAGTCCCAAAACAGGGCGTTTTCAGCCCATTACCGGCATATGGAAGAAACAGCAGTAAGCACAGGGAAATATCTGCTTCTAAATACAAAACGCAGCTATCTAACAGAACGGTTGTCAATGTGTGCACTCAACTTCCAGAGTTAAACCCCGTGTGTGGATTCAGCAGTCCTGCAGAGACTTTCTCTGCAGAGTCCCAAAACAGGCGTTTTCAGCCCATTACCGGCCTATGGAAGAAACAGCAGTAAGCACAGGGAAATATCTGCTTCTAAATCCAAAACGCAGCTATCTAACAGAACGGTTGTCAATGTGTGCACTCAACTTCCAGAGTTAAACCCGTGTGTGGATTCAGCAGTCTGCAAACACTTTCTCTGCAGAGTCCCAAAACAGGCGTTTTCAGCCCATTACCGGCATATGGAAGAAACAGCAGTAAGCACAGGGAAATATCTGCTTCTAAATCCAAAACGCAGCTATCTAACAGAACGGTTGTCAATGTGTGCACTCAACTTCCAGAGTTAAACCCGTGTGTGGATTCTGCAGCCTGCAGAGACTTTCTCTGCAGAGTCCCAAAACAGGCGTTTTCAGCCCATTACCGGCATATGGAAGAAACAGCAGTAAGCACAGGGAAATATCTGCTTCTAAATCCAAAACGCAGCTATCTAACAGAACGGTTGTCAATGTGTGCACTCAACTTCCAGAGTTAAACCCGTGTGTGGATTCAGCAGCCTGCAGAGACTTTCTCTGCAGAGTCCCAAAACAGGCGTTTTCAGCCCATTACCGGCATATGGAAGAAACAGCAGTAAGCACAGGGAAATATCTGCTTCTAAATCCAAAACCCAGCTATCTAACAGAACGGTTGTCAATGTGTGCACTCAACTTCCAGAGTTAAACCCGTGTGTGGATTCAGCAGTCTGCAAACACTTTCTCTGCAGAGTCCCAAAACAGGCGTTTTCAGCCCATTACCGGCATATGGAAGAAACAGCAGTAAGCACAGGGAAATATCTGCTTCCAAATCCAAAACGCAGCTATCTAACAGAACGGTTGTCAATGTGTGCACTCAACTTCCAGAGTTAAACCCGTGTGTGGATTCAGCAGTCTGCAAACACTTTCTCTGCAGAGTCCCAAAACAGGCGTTTTCAGCCCATTACCGGCATATGGAAGAAACAGCAGTAAGCACAGGGAAATATCTGCTTCTAAATCCAAAACGCAGCTATCTAACAGAACGGTTGTCAATGTGTGCACTCAACTTCCAGAGTTAAACCCGTGTGTGGATTCAGCAGTCTGCAAACAGTTTCTCTGCAGAGTCCCCAAAACAGGCGTTTTCAGCCCATTACCGGCATATGGAAGAAACAGCAGTAAGCACAGGGAAATATCTGCTTCTAAATCCAAAACGCAGCTATCTAACAGAACGGTTGTCAATGTGTGCACTCAACTTCCAGAGTTAAACCCGTGTGTGGATTCAGCAGTCTGCAGAGACTTTCTCTGCAGAGTCCCAAAACAGGCGTTTTCAGCCCATTACCGGCATATGGAAGAAACAGCAGTAAGCACAGGGAAATATCTGCTTCTAAATCCAAAACGCAGCTATCTAACAGAACGGTTGTCAATGTGTGCACTCAACTTCCAGAGTTAAACCCGTGTGTGGATTCAGCAGTCTGCAAACACTTTCTCTGCAGAGTCCCAAAACAGGCGTTTTCAGCCCATTACCGGCATATGGAAGAAACAGCAGTAAGCACAGGGAAATATCTGCTTCTAAATCCAAAACGCAGCTATCTAACAGAACGGTTGTCAATGTGTGCACTCAACTTCCAGAGTTAAACCCGTGTGTGGATTCAGCAGTCTGCAGAGACTTTCTCTGCAGAGTCCCAAAACAGGCGTTTTCAGCCCATTACCGGCATATGGAAGAAACAGCAGTAAGCACAGGGAAATATCTGCTTCTAAATCCAAAACGCAGCTATCTAACAGAACGGTTGTCAATGTGTGCACTCAACTTCCAGAGTTAAACCCGTGTGTGGATTCAGCAGCCTGCAGAGACTTTCTCTGCAGAGTCCCAAAACAGGCGTTTTCAGCCCATTACCGGCATATGGAAGAAACAGCAGTAAGCACAGGGAAATATCTGCTTCTAAATCCAAAACCCAGCTATCTAACAGAACGGTTGTCAATGTGTGCACTCAACTTCCAGAGTTAAACCCGTGTGTGGATTCAGCAGTCTGCAAACACTTTCTCTGCAGAGTCCCAAAACAGGCGTTTTCAGCCCATTACCGGCATATGGAAGAAGCAGCAGTAAGCACAGGGAAATATCTGCTTCTAAATCCAAAACGCAGCTATCTAACAGAACGGTTGTCAATGTGTGCACTCAACTTCCAGAGTTAAACCCGTGTGTGGATTCAGCAGCCTGCAGAGACTTTCTCTGCAGAGTCCCAAAACAGGCGTTTTCAGCCCATTACCGGCATATGGAAGAAACAGCAGTAAGCACAGGGAAATATCTGCTTCTAAATCCAAAACGCAGCTATCTAACAGAACGGTTGTCAATGTGTGCACTCAACTTCCAGAGTTAAACCCGTGTGTGGATTCAGCAGTCTGCAAACAGTTTCTCTGCAGAGTCCCAAAACAGGCGTTTTCAGCCCATTACCGGCATATGGAAGAAACAGCAGTAAGCACAGGGAAATATCTGCTTCTAAATCCAAAACGCAGCTATCTAACAGAACGGTTGTCAATGTGTGCACTCAACTTCCAGAGTTAAACCCGTGTGTGGATTCAGCAGTCTGCAGAGACTTTCTCTGCAGAGTCCCAAAACAGGCGTTTTCAGCCCATTACCGGCATATGGAAGAAACAGCAGTAAGCACAGGGAAATATCTGCTTCGAAATCCAAAACGCAGCTATCTAACAGAACGGTTGTCAATGTGTGCACTCAACTTCCAGAGTTAAACCCGTGTGTGGATTCAGCAGTCTGCAAACAGTTTCTCTGCAGAGTCCCAAAACAGGCGTTTTCAGCCCATTACCAGCATATGGAAGAAACAGCAGTAAGCACAGGGAAATATCTGCTTCGAAATCCAAAACGCAGCTATCTAACAGAACGGTTGTCAATGTGTGCACTCAACTTCCAGAGTTAAACCCGTGTGTGGATTCAGCAGTCTGCAAACAGTTTCTCTGCAGAGTCCCAAAACAGGCTTTTTCAGCCCATTACCGGCATATGGAAGAAACAGCAGTAAGCACAGGGAAATATCTGCTTCTAAATCCAAAACGCAGCTATCTAACAGAACGGTTGTCAATGTGTGCACTCAACTTCCAGAGTTAAACCCGTGTGTGGATTCAGCAGTCTGCAGAGACTTTCTCTGCAGAGTCCCAAAACAGGCGTTTTCAGCCCATTACCGGCATATGGAAGAAACAGCAGTAAGCACAGGGAAATATCTGCTTCTAAATCCAAAACGCAGCTATCTAACAGAATGGTTGTCAATGTGTGCACTCAACTTCCAGAGTTAAACCCGTGTGTGGATTCAGCAGTCTGCAAACACTTTCTCTGCAGAGTCCCAAAACAGGCGTTTTCAGCCCATTACCGGCATATGGAAGAAACAGCAGTAAGCACAGGGAAATATCTGCTTCGAAATCCAAAACGCAGCTATCTAACAGAACGGTTGTCAATGTGTGCACTCAACTTCCAGAGTTAAACCCGTGTGTGGATTCAGCAGTCTGCAGAGACTTTCTCTGCAGAGTCCCAAAACAGGCGTTTTCAGCCCATTACCGGCATATGGAAGAAACAGCAGTAAGCACAGGGAAATATCTGCTTCTAAATCCAAAACGCAGCTATCTAACAGAACGGTTGTCAATGTGTGCACTCAACTTCCAGAGTTAAACCCGTGTGTGGATTCAGCAGTCTGCAAACAGTTTCTCTGCAGAGTCCCAAAACAGGCGTTTTCAGCCCATTACCGGCATATGGAAGAAACAGCAGTAAGCACAGGGAAATATCTGCTT
This sequence comes from Aotus nancymaae, assembly GCF_030222135.1. Taxonomy (NCBI): domain Eukaryota; kingdom Metazoa; phylum Chordata; class Mammalia; order Primates; family Aotidae; genus Aotus; species Aotus nancymaae. The sequence goes on from NW_026989243.1 coordinate 173,022, forward strand.
CTAAATCCAAAACGCAGCTATCTAACAGAACGGTTGTCAATGTGTGCACTCAACTTCCAGAGTTAAACCCGTCTGTGGATTCAGCAGTCTGCGGAGACTTTCTCTGCAGAGTCCCAAAACAGGCGTTTTCAGCCCATTACCGGCATATGGAAGAAGCAGCAGTAAGCACAGGGAAATATCTGCTTCTAAATCCAAAACGCAGCTATCTAACAGAACGGTTGTCAATGGGTGCACTCAACTTCCAGAGTTAAACCCGTGTGTGGATTCAGCAGTCTGCAGAGACTTTCTCTGCAGAGTCCCAAAACAGGCGTTTTCAGCCCATTACCGGCATATGGAAGAAACAGCAGTAAGCACAGGGAAATATCTGCTTCTAAATCCAAAACGCAGCTATCTAACAGAACGGTTGTTAATGTGTGCACTCAACTTCCAGAGTTAAACCCGTGTGTGGATTCAGCAGTCTGCAAACACTTTCTCTGCAGAGTCCCAAAACAGGCGTTTTCAGCCCATTACCGGCATATGGAAGAAACAGCAGTAAGCACAGGGAAATATCTGCTTCTAAATCCAAAACGCAGCTATCTAACAGAACGGTTGTCAATGTGTGCACTGAATTTCCAGAGTTAAACCCGTGTGTGGATTCAGCAGTCTGCAAACACTTTCTCTGCAGAGTCCCAAAACAGGCGTTTTCAGCCCATTACCGGCATATGGAAGAAACAGCAGTAAGCACAGGGAAATATCTGCTTCTAAATCCAAAACGCAGCTTTCTAACAGAAAGGTTGTCAATGTGTGCACTCAACTTCCAGAGTTAAACCCGTGTGTGGATTCAGCAGTCTGCAGAGACTTTCTCTGCAGAGTCCCAAAACAGGCGTTTTCAGCCCATTACCGGCATATGGAAGAAGCAGCAGTAAGCACAGGGAAATATCTGCTTCTAAATCCAAAACGCAGCTATCTAACAGAACGGTTGTCAATGTGTGCACTCAACTTCCAGAGTTAAACCCGTGTGTGGATTCAGCAGTCTGCAGAGACTTTCTCTGCAGAGTCCCAAAGCAGGCGTTTTCAGCCCATTACCGGCATATGGAAGAAACAGCAGTAAGCACAGGGAAATATCTGCTTCTAAATCCAAAACGCAGCTATCTAACAGAACGGTTGTCAATGTGTGCACTCAACTTCCAGAGTTAAACCCGTGTGTGGATTCAGCAGTCTGCAGAGACTTTCTCTGCAGAGTCCCAAAACAGGCGTTTTCAGCCCATTACCGGCATATGGAAGAAACAGCAGTAAGCACAGGGAAATATCTGCTTCTAAATCCAAAACGCAGCTATCTAACGGAACGGTTGTCAATGTGTGCACTCAACTTCCAGATTTAAACCCGTGTGTGGATTCAGCAGTCTGCAGAGACTTTCTCTGCAGAGTCCCAAAACAGGCGTTTTCAGCCCATTACCGGCATATGGAAGAAACAGCAGTAAGCACAGGGAAATATCTGCTTCTAAATCCAAAACGCAGCTATCTAACAGAACGGTTGTCAATGTGTGCACTCAACTTCCAGAGTTAAACCCGTGTGTGTATTCAGCAGTCTGCAAACACTTTCTCTGCAGAGTTCCAAAACAGGCGTTTTCAGCCCATTACCGGCATATGGAAGAAGCAGCAGTAAGCACAGGGAAATATCTGCTTCTAAATCCAAAACGCAGCTATCTAACAGAATGGTTGTCAATGTGTGCACTCAACTTCCAGAGTTAAACCCGTGTGTGGATTCAGCAGTCTGCAGAGACTTTCTCTGCAGAGTCACAAAACAGGCGTTTTCAGCCCATTACCGGCATATGGAAGAAACAGCAGTAAGCACAGGGAAATATCTGCTTCTAAATCCAAAACGCAGCTATCTAACAGAACGGTTGTCAATGTGTGCACTCAACTTCCAGAGTTAAACCCGTGTGTGGATTCAGCAGTCTGCAAACACTTTCTCTGCAGAGTCCAAAACAGGCGTTTTCAGCCCATTACCGGCATATGGAAGAAGCAGCAGTAAGCACAGGGAAATATCTGCTTCTAAATCCAAAACGCAGCTATCTAACAGAACGGTTGTCAATGTGTGCACTCAACTTCCAGAGTTAAACCCGTGTGTGGATTCAGCAGTCTGCAGAGACTTTCTCTGCAGAGTCCCAAAACAGGCGTTTTCAGCCCATTACCGGCATATGGAAGAAACAGCAGTAAGCACAGGGAAATATCTGCTTCTAAATCCAAAACGCAGCTATCTAACAGAACGGTTGTCAATGTGTGCACTCAACTTCCAGAGTTAAACCCGTGTGTGGATTCAGCAGTCTGCAAACACTTTCTCTGCAGAGTCCCAAAACAGGCGTTTTCAGCCCATTACCGGCATATGGAAGAAACAGCAGTAAGCACAGGGAAATATCTGCTTCTAAATCCAAAACGCAGCTATCTAACAGAACGGTTGTCAATGTGTGCACTCAACTTCCAGAGTTAAACCCGTGTGTGGATTCAGCAGTCTGCAAACACTTTCTCTGCAGAGTCCCAAAACAGGCGTTTTCAGCCCATTACCGGCATATGGAAGAAACAGCAGTAAGCACAGGGAAATATCTGCTTCTAAATCCAAAACGCAGCTATCTAACAGAACGGTTGTCAATGTGTGCACTCAACTTCCAGAGTTAAACCCGTGTGTGGATTCAGCAGTCTGCAGAGACTTTCTCTGCAGAGTCCCAAAACAGGCGTTTTCAGCCCATTACCGGCATATGGAAGAAACAGCAGTAAGCACAGGGAAATATCTGCTTCTAAATCCAAAACGCAGCTATCTAACAGAACGGTTGTCAATGTGTGCACTCAACTTCCAGAGTTAAACCCGTGTGTGGATTCAGCAGTCTGCAAACAGTTTCTCTGCAGAGTCCCAAAACAGGCGTTTTCAGCCCATTACCGGCATATGGAAGAAACAGCAGTAAGCACAGGGAAATATCTGCTTCTAAATCCAAAACGCAGCTATCTAACAGAACGGTTGTCAATGTGTGCACTCAACTTCCAGAGTTAAACCCGTCTGTGGATTCAGCAGTCTGCGGAGACTTTCTCTGCAGAGTCCCAAAACAGGCGTTTTCAGCCCATTACCGGCATATGGAAGAAGCAGCAGTAAGCACAGGGAAATATCTGCTTCTAAATCCAAAACGCAGCTATCTAACAGAACGGTTGTCAATGGGTGCACTCAACTTCCAGAGTTAAACCCGTGTGTGGATTCAGCAGTCTGCAGAGACTTTCTCTGCAGAGTCCCAAAACAGGCGTTTTCAGCCCATTACCGGCATATGGAAGAAACAGCAGTAAGCACAGGGAAATATCTGCTTCTAAATCCAAAACGCAGCTATCTAACAGAACGGTTGTTAATGTGTGCACTCAACTTCCAGAGTTAAACCCGTGTGTGGATTCAGCAGTCTGCAAACACTTTCTCTGCAGAGTCCCAAAACAGGCGTTTTCAGCCCATTACCGGCATATGGAAGAAACAGCAGTAAGCACAGGGAAATATCTGCTTCTAAATCCAAAACGCAGCTATCTAACAGAACGGTTGTCAATGTGTGCACTGAATTTCCAGAGTTAAACCCGTGTGTGGATTCAGCAGTCTGCAAACACTTTCTCTGCAGAGTCCCAAAACAGGCGTTTTCAGCCCATTACCGGCATATGGAAGAAACAGCAGTAAGCACAGGGAAATATCTGCTTCTAAATCCAAAACGCAGCTTTCTAACAGAAAGGTTGTCAATGTGTGCACTCAACTTCCAGAGTTAAACCCGTGTGTGGATTCAGCAGTCTGCAGAGACTTTCTCTGCAGAGTCCCAAAACAGGCGTTTTCAGCCCATTACCGGCATATGGAAGAAGCAGCAGTAAGCACAGGGAAATATCTGCTTCTAAATCCAAAACGCAGCTATCTAACAGAACGGTTGTCAATGTGTGCACTCAACTTCCAGAGTTAAACCCGTGTGTGGATTCAGCAGTCTGCAGAGACTTTCTCTGCAGAGTCCCAAAGCAGGCGTTTTCAGCCCATTACCGGCATATGGAAGAAACAGCAGTAAGCACAGGGAAATATCTGCTTCTAAATCCAAAACGCAGCTATCTAACAGAACGGTTGTCAATGTGTGCACTCAACTTCCAGAGTTAAACCCGTGTGTGGATTCAGCAGTCTGCAGAGACTTTCTCTGCAGAGTCCCAAAACAGGCGTTTTCAGCCCATTACCGGCATATGGAAGAAACAGCAGTAAGCACAGGGAAATATCTGCTTCTAAATCCAAAACGCAGCTATCTAACAGAACGGTTGTCAATGTGTGCACTCAACTTCCAGAGTTAAACCCGTGTGTGGATTCAGCAGTCTGCAGAGACTTTCTCTGCAGAGTCCCAAAACAGGCGTTTTCAGCCCATTACCGGCATATGGAAGAAACAGCAGTAAGCACAGGGAAATATCTGCTTCTAAATCCAAAACGCAGCTATCTAACAGAACGGTTGTCAATGTGTGCACTCAACTTCCAGAGTTAAACCCGTGTGTGGATTCAGCAGTCTGCAAACAGTTTCTCTGCAGAGTCCCAAAACAGGCGTTTTCAGCCCATTACCGGCATATGGAAGAAACAGCAGTAAGCACAGGGAAATATCTGCTTCTAAATCCAAAACGCAGCTATCTAACAGAACGGTTGTCAATGTGTGCACTCAACTTCCAGAGTTAAACCCGTCTGTGGATTCAGCAGTCTGCGGAGACTTTCTCTGCAGAGTCCCAAAACAGGCGTTTTCAGCCCATTACCGGCATATGGAAGAAGCAGCAGTAAGCACAGGGAAATATCTGCTTCTAAATCCAAAACGCAGCTATCTAACAGAACGGTTGTCAATGGGTGCACTCAACTTCCAGAGTTAAACCCGTGTGTGGATTCAGCAGTCTGCAGAGACTTTCTCTGCAGAGTCCCAAAACAGGCGTTTTCAGCCCATTACCGGCATATGGAAGAAACAGCAGTAAGCACAGGGAAATATCTGCTTCTAAATCCAAAACGCAGCTATCTAACAGAACGGTTGTTAATGTGTGCACTCAACTTCCAGAGTTAAACCCGTGTGTGGATTCAGCAGTCTGCAAACACTTTCTCTGCAGAGTCCCAAAACAGGCGTTTTCAGCCCATTACCGGCATATGGAAGAAACAGCAGTAAGCACAGGGAAATATCTGCTTCTAAATCCAAAACGCAGCTATCTAACAGAACGGTTGTCAATGTGTGCACTGAATTTCCAGAGTTAAACCCGTGTGTGGATTCAGCAGTCTGCAAACACTTTCTCTGCAGAGTCCCAAAACAGGCGTTTTCAGCCCATTACCGGCATATGGAAGAAACAGCAGTAAGCACAGGGAAATATCTGCTTCTAAATCCAAAACGCAGCTTTCTAACAGAAAGGTTGTCAATGTGTGCACTCAACTTCCAGAGTTAAACCCGTGTGTGGATTCAGCAGTCTGCAGAGACTTTCTCTGCAGAGTCCCAAAACAGGCGTTTTCAGCCCATTACCGGCATATGGAAGAAGCAGCAGTAAGCACAGGGAAATATCTGCTTCTAAATCCAAAACGCAGCTATCTAACAGAACGGTTGTCAATGTGTGCACTCAACTTCCAGAGTTAAACCCGTGTGTGGATTCAGCAGTCTGCAGAGACTTTCTCTGCAGAGTCCCAAAGCAGGCGTTTTCAGCCCATTACCGGCATATGGAAGAAACAGCAGTAAGCACAGGGAAATATCTGCTTCTAAATCCAAAACGCAGCTATCTAACAGAACGGTTGTCAATGTGTGCACTCAACTTCCAGAGTTAAACCCGTGTGTGGATTCAGCAGCCTGCAGAGACTTTCTCTGCAGAGTCCCAAAACAGGCGTTTTCAGCCCATTACCGGCATATGGAAGAAACAGCAGTAAGCACAGGGAAATATCTGCTTCTAAATCCAAAACGCAGCTATCTAACAGAACGGTTGTCAATGTGTGCACTCAACTTCCAGAGTTAAACCCGTGTGTGGATTCAGCAGCCTGCAGAGACTTTCTCTGCAGAGTCCCAAAACAGGCGTTTTCAGCCCATTACCGGCATATGGAAGAAACAGCAGTAAGCACAGGGAAATATCTGCTTCTAAATCCAAAACCCAGCTATCTAACAGAACGGTTGTCAATGTGTGCACTCAACTTCCAGAGTTAAACCCGTGTGTGGATTCAGCAGTCTGCAAACACTTTCTCTGCAGAGTCCCAAAACAGGCGTTTTCAGCCCATTACCGGCATATGGAAGAAACAGCAGTAAGCACAGGGAAATATCTGCTTCCAAATCCAAAACGCAGCTATCTAACAGAACGGTTGTCAATGTGTGCACTCAACTTCCAGAGTTAAACCCGTGTGTGGATTCAGCAGTCTGCAAACACTTTCTCTGCAGAGTCCCAAAACAGGCGTTTTCAGCCCATTACCGGCATATGGAAGAAACAGCAGTAAGCACAGGGAAATATCTGCTTCTAAATCCAAAACGCAGCTATCTAACAGAACGGTTGTCAATGTGTGCACTCAACTTCCAGAGTTAAACCCGTGTGTGGATTCAGCAGTCTGCAAACAGTTTCTCTGCAGAGTCCCAAAACAGGCGTTTTCAGCCCATTACCGGCATATGGAAGAAACAGCAGTAAGCACAGGGAAATATCTGCTTCTAAATCCAAAACGCAGCTATCTAACAGAACGGTTGTCAATGTGTGCACTCAACTTCCAGAGTTAAACCCGTGTGTGGATTCAGCAGTCTGCAGAGACTTTCTCTGCAGAGTCCCAAAACAGGCGTTTTCAGCCCATTACCGGCATATGGAAGAAACAGCAGTAAGCACAGGGAAATATCTGCTTCTAAATCCAAAACGCAGCTATCTAACAGAACGGTTGTCAATGTGTGCACTCAACTTCCAGAGTTAAACCCGTGTGTGGATTCAGCAGTCTGCAAACACTTTCTCTGCAGAGTCCCAAAACAGGCGTTTTCAGCCCATTACCGGCATATGGAAGAAACAGCAGTAAGCACAGGGAAATATCTGCTTCTAAATCCAAAACGCAGCTATCTAACAGAACGGTTGTCAATGTGTGCACTCAACTTCCAGAGTTAAACCCGTGTGTGGATTCAGCAGTCTGCAGAGACTTTCTCTGCAGAGTCCCAAAACAGGCGTTTTCAGCCCATTACCGGCATATGGAAGAAACAGCAGTAAGCACAGGGAAATATCTGCTTCTAAATCCAAAACGCAGCTATCTAACAGAACGGTTGTCAATGTGTGCACTCAACTTCCAGAGTTAAACCCGTGTGTGGATTCAGCAGCCTGCAGAGACTTTCTCTGCAGAGTCCCAAAACAGGCGTTTTCAGCCCATTACCGGCATATGGAAGAAACAGCAGTAAGCACAGGGAAATATCTGCTTCTAAATCCAAAACCCAGCTATCTAACAGAACGGTTGTCAATGTGTGCACTCAACTTCCAGAGTTAAACCCGTGTGTGGATTCAGCAGTCTGCAAACACTTTCTCTGCAGAGTCCCAAAACAGGCGTTTTCAGCCCATTACCGGCATATGGAAGAAGCAGCAGTAAGCACAGGGAAATATCTGCTTCTAAATCCAAAACGCAGCTATCTAACAGAACGGTTGTCAATGTGTGCACTCAACTTCCAGAGTTAAACCCGTGTGTGGATTCAGCAGCCTGCAGAGACTTTCTCTGCAGAGTCCCAAAACAGGCGTTTTCAGCCCATTACCGGCATATGGAAGAAACAGCAGTAAGCACAGGGAAATATCTGCTTCTAAATCCAAAACGCAGCTATCTAACAGAACGGTTGTCAATGTGTGCACTCAACTTCCAGAGTTAAACCCGTGTGTGGATTCAGCAGTCTGCAAACAGTTTCTCTGCAGAGTCCCAAAACAGGCGTTTTCAGCCCATTACCGGCATATGGAAGAAACAGCAGTAAGCACAGGGAAATATCTGCTTCTAAATCCAAAACGCAGCTATCTAACAGAACGGTTGTCAATGTGTGCACTCAACTTCCAGAGTTAAACCCGTGTGTGGATTCAGCAGTCTGCAGAGACTTTCTCTGCAGAGTCCCAAAACAGGCGTTTTCAGCCCATTACCGGCATATGGAAGAAACAGCAGTAAGCACAGGGAAATATCTGCTTCGAAATCCAAAACGCAGCTATCTAACAGAACGGTTGTCAATGTGTGCACTCAACTTCCAGAGTTAAACCCGTGTGTGGATTCAGCAGTCTGCAAACAGTTTCTCTGCAGAGTCCCAAAACAGGCGTTTTCAGCCCATTACCAGCATATGGAAGAAACAGCAGTAAGCACAGGGAAATATCTGCTTCGAAATCCAAAACGCAGCTATCTAACAGAACGGTTGTCAATGTGTGCACTCAACTTCCAGAGTTAAACCCGTGTGTGGATTCAGCAGTCTGCAAACAGTTTCTCTGCAGAGTCCCAAAACAGGCTTTTTCAGCCCATTACCGGCATATGGAAGAAACAGCAGTAAGCACAGGGAAATATCTGCTTCTAAATCCAAAACGCAGCTATCTAACAGAACGGTTGTCAATGTGTGCACTCAACTTCCAGAGTTAAACCCGTGTGTGGATTCAGCAGTCTGCAGAGACTTTCTCTGCAGAGTCCCAAAACAGGCGTTTTCAGCCCATTACCGGCATATGGAAGAAACAGCAGTAAGCACAGGGAAATATCTGCTTCTAAATCCAAAACGCAGCTATCTAACAGAATGGTTGTCAATGTGTGCACTCAACTTCCAGAGTTAAACCCGTGTGTGGATTCAGCAGTCTGCAAACACTTTCTCTGCAGAGTCCCAAAACAGGCGTTTTCAGCCCATTACCGGCATATGGAAGAAACAGCAGTAAGCACAGGGAAATATCTGCTTCGAAATCCAAAACGCAGCTATCTAACAGAACGGTTGTCAATGTGTGCACTCAACTTCCAGAGTTAAACCCGTGTGTGGATTCAGCAGTCTGCAGAGACTTTCTCTGCAGAGTCCCAAAACAGGCGTTTTCAGCCCATTACCGGCATATGGAAGAAACAGCAGTAAGCACAGGGAAATATCTGCTTCTAAATCCAAAACGCAGCTATCTAACAGAACGGTTGTCAATGTGTGCACTCAACTTCCAGAGTTAAACCCGTGTGTGGATTCAGCAGTCTGCAAACAGTTTCTCTGCAGAGTCCCAAAACAGGCGTTTTCAGCCCATTACCGGCATATGGAAGAAACAGCAGTAAGCACAGGGAAATATCTGCTTCTAAATCCAAAACGCAGCTATCTAACAGAACGGTTGTCAATGTGTGCACTCAACTTCCAGAGTTAAACCCGTCTGTGGATTCAGCAGTCTGCGGAGACTTTCTCTGCAGAGTCCCAAAACAGGCGTTTTCAGCCCATTACCGGCATATGGAAGAAGCAGCAGTAAGCACAGGGAAATATCTGCTTCTAAATCCAAAACGCAGCTATCTAACAGAACGGTTGTCAATGGGTGCACTCAACTTCCAGAGTTAAACCCGTGTGTGGATTCAGCAGTCTGCAGAGACTTTCTCTGCAGAGTCCCAAAACAGGCGTTTTCAGCCCATTACCGGCATATGGAAGAAACAGCAGTAAGCACAGGGAAATATCTGCTTCTAAATCCAAAACGCAGCTATCTAACAGAACGGTTGTTAATGTGTGCACTCAACTTCCAGAGTTAAACCCGTGTGTGGATTCAGCAGTCTGCAAACACTTTCTCTGCAGAGTCCCAAAACAGGCGTTTTCAGCCCATTACCGGCATATGGAAGAAACAGCAGTAAGCACAGGGAAATATCTGCTTCTAAATCCAAAACGCAGCTATCTAACAGAACGGTTGTCAATGTGTGCACTGAATTTCCAGAGTTAAACCCGTGTGTGGATTCAGCAGTCTGCAAACACTTTCTCTGCAGAGTCCCAAAACAGGCGTTTTCAGCCCATTACCGGCATATGGAAGAAACAGCAGTAAGCACAGGGAAATATCTGCTTCTAAATCCAAAACGCAGCTTTCTAACAGAAAGGTTGTCAATGTGTGCACTCAACTTCCAGAGTTAAACCCGTGTGTGGATTCAGCAGTCTGCAGAGACTTTCTCTGCAGAGTCCCAAAACAGGCGTTTTCAGCCCATTACCGGCATATGGAAGAAGCAGCAGTAAGCACAGGGAAATATCTGCTTCTAAATCCAAAACGCAGCTATCTAACAGAACGGTTGTCAATGTGTGCACTCAACTTCCAGAGTTAAACCCGTGTGTGGATTCAGCAGTCTGCAGAGACTTTCTCTGCAGAGTCCCAAAGCAGGCGTTTTCAGCCCATTACCGGCATATGGAAGAAACAGCAGTAAGCACAGGGAAATATCTGCTTCTAAATCCAAAACGCAGCTATCTAACAGAACGGTTGTCAATGTGTGCACTCAACTTCCAGAGTTAAACCCGTGTGTGGATTCAGCAGTCTGCAGAGACTTTCTCTGCAGAGTCCCAAAACAGGCGTTTTCAGCCCATTACCGGCATATGGAAGAAACAGCAGTAAGCACAGGGAAATATCTGCTTCTAAATCCAAAACGCAGCTATCTAACGGAACGGTTGTCAATGTGTGCACTCAACTTCCAGATTTAAACCCGTGTGTGGATTCAGCAGTCTGCAGAGACTTTCTCTGCAGAGTCCCAAAACAGGCGTTTTCAGCCCATTACCGGCATATGGAAGAAACAGCAGTAAGCACAGGGAAATATCTGCTTCTAAATCCAAAACGCAGCTATCTAACAGAACGGTTGTCAATGTGTGCACTCAACTTCCAGAGTTAAACCCGTGTGTGTATTCAGCAGTCTGCAAACACTTTCTCTGCAGAGTTCCAAAACAGGCGTTTTCAGCCCATTACCGGCATATGGAAGAAGCAGCAGTAAGCACAGGGAAATATCTGCTTCTAAATCCAAAACGCAGCTATCTAACAGAATGGTTGTCAATGTGTGCACTCAACTTCCAGAGTTAAACCCGTGTGTGGATTCAGCAGTCTGCAGAGACTTTCTCTGCAGAGTCACAAAACAGGCGTTTTCAGCCCATTACCGGCATATGGAAGAAACAGCAGTAAGCACAGGGAAATATCTGCTTCTAAATCCAAAACGCAGCTATCTAACAGAACGGTTGTCAATGTGTGCACTCAACTTCCAGAGTTAAACCCGTGTGTGGATTCAGCAGTCTGCAAACACTTTCTCTGCAGAGTCCAAAACAGGCGTTTTCAGCCCATTACCGGCATATGGAAGAAGCAGCAGTAAGCACAGGGAAATATCTGCTTCTAAATCCAAAACGCAGCTATCTAACAGAACGGTTGTCAATGTGTGCACTCAACTTCCAGAGTTAAACCCGTGTGTGGATTCAGCAGTCTGCAGAGACTTTCTCTGCAGAGTCCCAAAACAGGCGTTTTCAGCCCATTACCGGCATATGGAAGAAACAGCAGTAAGCACAGGGAAATATCTGCTTCTAAATCCAAAACGCAGCTATCTAACAGAACGGTTGTCAATGTGTGCACTCAACTTCCAGAGTTAAACCCGTGTGTGGATTCAGCAGTCTGCAAACACTTTCTCTGCAGAGTCCCAAAACAGGCGTTTTCAGCCCATTACCGGCATATGGAAGAAACAGCAGTAAGCACAGGGAAATATCTGCTTCTAAATCCAAAACGCAGCTATCTAACAGAACGGTTGTCAATGTGTGCACTCAACTTCCAGAGTTAAACCCGTGTGTGGATTCAGCAGTCTGCAAACACTTTCTCTGCAGAGTCCCAAAACAGGCGTTTTCAGCCCATTACCGGCATATGGAAGAAACAGCAGTAAGCACAGGGAAATATCTGCTTCTAAATCCAAAACGCAGCTATCTAACAGAACGGTTGTCAATGTGTGCACTCAACTTCCAGAGTTAAACCCGTGTGTGGATTCAGCAGTCTGCAGAGACTTTCTCTGCAGAGTCCCAAAACAGGCGTTTTCAGCCCATTACCGGCATATGGAAGAAACAGCAGTAAGCACAGGGAAATATCTGCTTCTAAATCCAAAACGCAGCTATCTAACAGAACGGTTGTCAATGTGTGCACTCAACTTCCAGAGTTAAACCCGTGTGTGGATTCAGCAGTCTGCAAACAGTTTCTCTGCAGAGTCCCAAAACAGGCGTTTTCAGCCCATTACCGGCATATGGAAGAAACAGCAGTAAGCACAGGGAAATATCTGCTTCTAAATCCAAAACGCAGCTATCTAACAGAACGGTTGTCAATGTGTGCACTCAACTTCCAGAGTTAAACCCGTCTGTGGATTCAGCAGTCTGCGGAGACTTTCTCTGCAGAGTCCCAAAACAGGCGTTTTCAGCCCATTACCGGCATATGGAAGAAGCAGCAGTAAGCACAGGGAAATATCTGCTTCTAAATCCAAAACGCAGCTATCTAACAGAACGGTTGTCAATGGGTGCACTCAACTTCCAGAGTTAAACCCGTGTGTGGATTCAGCAGTCTGCAGAGACTTTCTCTGCAGAGTCCCAAAACAGGCGTTTTCAGCCCATTACCGGCATATGGAAGAAACAGCAGTAAGCACAGGGAAATATCTGCTTCTAAATCCAAAACGCAGCTATCTAACAGAACGGTTGTTAATGTGTGCACTCAACTTCCAGAGTTAAACCCGTGTGTGGATTCAGCAGTCTGCAAACACTTTCTCTGCAGAGTCCCAAAACAGGCGTTTTCAGCCCATTACCGGCATATGGAAGAAACAGCAGTAAGCACAGGGAAATATCTGCTTCTAAATCCAAAACGCAGCTATCTAACAGAACGGTTGTCAATGTGTGCACTGAATTTCCAGAGTTAAACCCGTGTGTGGATTCAGCAGTCTGCAAACACTTTCTCTGCAGAGTCCCAAAACAGGCGTTTTCAGCCCATTACCGGCATATGGAAGAAACAGCAGTAAGCACAGGGAAATATCTGCTTCTAAATCCAAAACGCAGCTTTCTAACAGAAAGGTTGTCAATGTGTGCACTCAACTTCCAGAGTTAAACCCGTGTGTGGATTCAGCAGTCTGCAGAGACTTTCTCTGCAGAGTCCCAAAACAGGCGTTTTCAGCCCATTACCGGCATATGGAAGAAGCAGCAGTAAGCACAGGGAAATATCTGCTTCTAAATCCAAAACGCAGCTATCTAACAGAACGGTTGTCAATGTGTGCACTCAACTTCCAGAGTTAAACCCGTGTGTGGATTCAGCAGTCTGCAGAGACTTTCTCTGCAGAGTCCCAAAGCAGGCGTTTTCAGCCCATTACCGGCATATGGAAGAAACAGCAGTAAGCACAGGGAAATATCTGCTTCTAAATCCAAAACGCAGCTATCTAACAGAACGGTTGTCAATGTGTGCACTCAACTTCCAGAGTTAAACCCGTGTGTGGATTCAGCAGTCTGCAGAGACTTTCTCTGCAGAGTCCCAAAACAGGCGTTTTCAGCCCATTACCGGCATATGGAAGAAACAGCAGTAAGCACAGGGAAATATCTGCTTCTAAATCCAAAACGCAGCTATCTAACAGAACGGTTGTCAATGTGTGCACTCAACTTCCAGAGTTAAACCCGTGTGTGGATTCAGCAGTCTGCAGAGACTTTCTCTGCAGAGTCCCAAAACAGGCGTTTTCAGCCCATTACCGGCATATGGAAGAAACAGCAGTAAGCACAGGGAAATATCTGCTTCTAAATCCAAAACGCAGCTATCTAACAGAACGGTTGTCAATGTGTGCACTCAACTTCCAGAGTTAAACCCGTGTGTGGATTCAGCAGTCTGCAAACAGTTTCTCTGCAGAGTCCCAAAACAGGCGTTTTCAGCCCATTACCGGCATATGGAAGAAACAGCAGTAAGCACAGGGAAATATCTGCTTCTAAATCCAAAACGCAGCTATCTAACAGAACGGTTGTCAATGTGTGCACTCAACTTCCAGAGTTAAACCCGTCTGTGGATTCAGCAGTCTGCGGAGACTTTCTCTGCAGAGTCCCAAAACAGGCGTTTTCAGCCCATTACCGGCATATGGAAGAAGCAGCAGTAAGCACAGGGAAATATCTGCTTCTAAATCCAAAACGCAGCTATCTAACAGAACGGTTGTCAATGGGTGCACTCAACTTCCAGAGTTAAACCCGTGTGTGGATTCAGCAGTCTGCAGAGACTTTCTCTGCAGAGTCCCAAAACAGGCGTTTTCAGCCCATTACCGGCATATGGAAGAAACAGCAGTAAGCACAGGGAAATATCTGCTTCTAAATCCAAAACGCAGCTATCTAACAGAACGGTTGTTAATGTGTGCACTCAACTTCCAGAGTTAAACCCGTGTGTGGATTCAGCAGTCTGCAAACACTTTCTCTGCAGAGTCCCAAAACAGGCGTTTTCAGCCCATTACCGGCATATGGAAGAAACAGCAGTAAGCACAGGGAAATATCTGCTTCTAAATCCAAAACGCAGCTATCTAACAGAACGGTTGTCAATGTGTGCACTGAATTTCCAGAGTTAAACCCGTGTGTGGATTCAGCAGTCTGCAAACACTTTCTCTGCAGAGTCCCAAAACAGGCGTTTTCAGCCCATTACCGGCATATGGAAGAAACAGCAGTAAGCACAGGGAAATATCTGCTTCTAAATCCAAAACGCAGCTTTCTAACAGAAAGGTTGTCAATGTGTGCACTCAACTTCCAGAGTTAAACCCGTGTGTGGATTCAGCAGTCTGCAGAGACTTTCTCTGCAGAGTCCCAAAACAGGCGTTTTCAGCCCATTACCGGCATATGGAAGAAGCAGCAGTAAGCACAGGGAAATATCTGCTTCTAAATCCAAAACGCAGCTATCTAACAGAACGGTTGTCAATGTGTGCACTCAACTTCCAGAGTTAAACCCGTGTGTGGATTCAGCAGTCTGCAGAGACTTTCTCTGCAGAGTCCCAAAGCAGGCGTTTTCAGCCCATTACCGGCATATGGAAGAAACAGCAGTAAGCACAGGGAAATATCTGCTTCTAAATCCAAAACGCAGCTATCTAACAGAACGGTTGTCAATGTGTGCACTCAACTTCCAGAGTTAAACCCGTGTGTGGATTCAGCAGTCTGCAGAGACTTTCTCTGCAGAGTCCCAAAACAGGCGTTTTCAGCCCATTACCGGCATATGGAAGAAACAGCAGTAAGCACAGGGAAATATCTGCTTCTAAATCCAAAACGCAGCTATCTAACAGAACGGTTGTCAATGTGTGCACTCAACTTCCAGATTTAAACCCGTGTGTGGATTCAGCAGTCTGCAGAGACTTTCTCTGCAGAGTCCCAAAACAGGCGTTTTCAGCCCATTACCGGCATATGGAAGAAACAGCAGTAAGCACAGGGAAATATCTGCTTCTAAATCCAAAACGCAGCTATCTAACAGAACGGTTGTCAATGTGTGCACTCAACTTCCAGAGTTAAACCCGTGTGTGGATTCAGCAGTCTGCAAACACTTTCTCTGCAGAGTTCCAAAACAGGCGTTTTCAGCCCATTACCGGCATATGGAAGAAGCAGCAGTAAGCACAGGGAAATATCTGCTTCTAAATCCAAAACGCAGCTATCTAACAGAATGGTTGTCAATGTGTGCACTCAACTTCCAGAGTTAAACCCGTGTGTGGATTCAGCAGTCTGCAGAGACTTTCTCTGCAGAGTCACAAAACAGGCGTTTTCAGCCCATTACCGGCATATGGAAGAAACAGCAGTAAGCACAGGGAAATATCTGCTTCTAAATCCAAAACGCAGCTATCTAACAGAACGGTTGTCAATGTGTGCACTCAACTTCCAGAGTTAAACCCGTGTGTGGATTCAGCAGTCTGCAAACACTTTCTCTGCAGAGTCCAAAACAGGCGTTTTCAGCCCATTACCGGCATATGGAAGAAGCAGCAGTAAGCACAGGGAAATATCTGCTTCTAAATCCAAAACGCAGCTATCTAACAGAACGGTTGTCAATGTGTGCACTCAACTTCCAGAGTTAAACCCGTGTGTGGATTCAGCAGTCTGCAGAGACTTTCTCTGCAGAGTCCCAAAACAGGCGTTTTCAGCCCATTACCGGCATATGGAAGAAACAGCAGTAAGCACAGGGAAATATCTGCTTCTAAATCCAAAACGCAGCTATCTAACAGAACGGTTGTCAATGTGTGCACTCAACTTCCAGAGTTAAACCCGTGTGTGGATTCAGCAGTCTGCAAACACTTTCTCTGCAGAGTCCCAAAACAGGCGTTTTCAGCCCATTACCGGCATATGGAAGAAACAGCAGTAAGCACAGGGAAATATCTGCTTCTAAATCAAAAACGCAGCTATCTAACAGAACGGTTGTCAATGTGTGCACTCAACTTCCAGAGTTAAACCCGTGTGTGGATTCAGCAGTCTGCAAACACTTTCTCTGCAGAGTCCCAAAACAGGCGTTTTCAGCCCATTACCGGCATATGGAAGAAACAGCAGTAAGCACAGGGAAATATCTGCTTCTAAATCCAAAACGCAGCTATCTA